>NC_134312.1:64924509-65012169 GCF_964195595.1 Calonectris borealis
TTCAACGAGGAGAAGGAATAAATTGTGTCCACCCGGTCCTGGTACCTGTGTAAAAACTAGTGACCCTGTAATTCAGAGGATGGGGTGTAGTAATGCAACTTTGTTGTTTTAAGGACAAAACAACGCAATGCTACGGTTTTATCATAATGAAAAAATAGAAGTCAAGATAAGTAAATGCAAAATAATCTCAAGTGACATATGGATGTGTCTGTGAAAAAGATGACAAAGGAACAGAAAGAAAAAAGAACCGTTTAGCTTTCTAAATGAGCTTATTCAGCAGTGATAATGATAGTACACGCACAGTCAACCATCTCCAGGGCCTGAATAAGCCAAAAGTCACAAGAGCTTGAAAAATGATTAGGAGGTGCAGAAAGTCATTGTTCTGGCCCATGACAAAAGCTGCCAACTTATCACTTGCCATGGTTAGAAGAATCATAATTCTTTTGTATGTGTATTTACTCTCTCGCGTTTCAGCCATGAATCGTGTCCAGTTACTTGGTCGGGTTGGGCAGGACCCTATCATGAGGCAAGTGGATGGAAAAAATCCCGTTACCATATTTTCTCTTGCAACCAATGAGATGTGGCGAACAGGGGGGGACAGTGAGACAACCCAGGGAGGTGAGTCTGCAATGAGCACCGTGCTTCTCCTGACTTCTGAGGTCATGTTTGCATATTCAGTAGCACCATGCTTTGTCTTCAGGCTGCCCTTTAAATCCCTTGGGGGCAGGAAGTTCTTCTGAGGTCAGTACAGATGCTGGTGCATTTTTGTGTCTCTTACTGATCCCCAGCAGCATGTACTGAATAAAGATCTGCATGTTGACCTTCCTCTGGAGGAGAGGAAGGAGCGTTGAGTTGGCAGTTTTTCATTGTTGGGGTTGCCAGAGGTGTAGCAGGTTCCATACTTTAATTTGTATTCCAAGAGGGGAGAAAAAAGAACGATACATTTTCTGTTTGATACTTCCATAAGTCTGCAGCTACAGGTGTCCGTTTTTCTCTAACTTTTGTTCAGTGCGGAGTGTGTGAGGGGGAAAAAAATTCTTCTAGTATGAGCACTGGCTTCCAGGAAAACCGATCTCTTGATTTGAACTGTGCTTCTGCATGATACTTTCATTTGGACACAGATGAGTGGAACATTGAGTTCTAGTATGGAGAGGAGATCGAGTGCTAGTATACTTCTATTTTCACATCACTTTTCATAATTTGAGAACACCAACATGTTGAAACTAATTTCTGCGTCTTGCGTCAAAAAGAGGATTTGGCATCCAACTTTGTTATTTTTATGTAACTTAGGTGATATCAGTCAGAAGACGACATGGCACAGGATCTCTGTCTTCAGACCGGGCCTCAGGGATGTTACGTATCAGTATGTGAAGAAGGGGTAAGTGAATAACAAACGTGGTTGAGGATTTAGTGCCTTAATAATCGATTGATGTAATAATTATGGTGACCAGGAGCTATACTAAGATAGAAGTGCCATAAAATAAGTTAGTAGACATGCTGCAAACAAGTGAGGCAAAATGCGTATTCGGAATCAGATACAGAGGAGAAAACAGCTGTACAGTTCTCTGACCAGAACCAAATTCTTCATTTTTTCAGTGCTCGAATCTATGTTGAAGGGAAGATAGACTATGGTGAATATACAGATAAAAACAATGTGAGGCGGCAGGCCACAACAATTATAGCAGGTAAGGAACAACATCCCAATGCCTACCTTGCCCTTTTAGAATGGAGAGGGGGTGGAGGACCTTTGAAATAGAGCTTGGTTTGTCTTCATCCTCAGAATCCAACGCTTGGGGATTTTGAGAGAATGAATAGGCTGTACCACTAGATGTCCTCTGGCACTGCTTGTGAAGACACAGAAAATGAGAGCATACAGTTGCAAACTCTTGCATAGTTTATTCGCACAAACCAGTTGGTGCAGCAGGTAGATACTGTGTGTTTTAAGAACACTGGTATGTAGTACTGCAGGTCAGGCAGATTCCTTTTCTAAGCAGAGTTTGTTCAGTAGCTTTGTCAGGAAATTTTTTCTTCCTGCTTAAGACTAGAGGCTTCACCAATTTTAAGGACCTCCGTTTGTGAAAGATGTTTTATGTGGGGATAACTTGATGGAGAATTTAGTAAGACCTCTGTTTGGTAGCCAGTAGTGGTAAGAAGAGCACAGAATGGATAGGGAGTAGACTTGTCCCTTGGGTAGACACAATGAAGAAGAGAACTGGGAAACTCAACTTTTTCCTTTTTTTTTGTAGCGTGAGCATTCTACATCTTTTCTGTGGGTAGAGCCACTATCTTGTGGCTTTTGAGGGAAGGCTAAAGTAATTGGGTAGTAGAGCAAACATTTCTGTTACACAAGTATATCTAAAAAAACTGCGCCAGAGGAGATGGAAAAAATACAACCACAATTCTGGATGTTTCTGCTGTACAGCCTCTTTAAAACAATAGTAATCAAACTTCACATGAACAATTCAGCTAGCAGTGCTGTAGGTTGCTGTTTATAAATAGCTGGAGGGGAGAAGCAAGTCTCTTCTTTTAATTAGTATTTATCCTAATGGTTTCTTCTTCATGTTCTGTATCCCTGGTCTCAAGATGCTTTAGAAATTACTGAGGCTTGATGAAATACGAGCTTCCTATAGTCCCATAGATGGATGACATGGTAGTGCATACTGAAAATTACAAAATAAAAAGGAAATAAGCTGTAACTGATAGAGATCATAGTCAAAGAATTAAACCATTGTTTTAAAATGTTTCGTATCTTTGACTGTGATCATCAGATTTAGCACACTTGTTTCACAGTATATATGGTCGCCTTGAATTGTCAGCTTTCTGGGGAGATAGAGCAAGAACCCTGTATCCGACATTGTTTTATTTTATGAAATATTCTGTTCTGAAATACAGGTCTATGCAGGTTATTTTAACACAAATAGGTTGTCTTTGTGGGTGTGCAGGCTTGCAACAGGGCAAAACAATCCTGAAGATTAAATCTTCTTTATTTCTTTTCAGATAATGTAATTTTTCTGAGCGATGGTGGTATGAGAGAAAAGGTGTGAGGTCGTTAGTGCTTGGACCCAGGCCATTTCATTCCTTGTGTTTTACAGTGCTTCATAATTCTGTAATCATGTATATTGCTGTAGTTTCTTTAAAAAATAAATAAAATGTTTGATATCTATAGGGTATCTGTGTGTGTTTTGTTTTGTCTTCCTGTGTGCTTTCTCTCTGTTCATCATCGTTTGGATTTCTTTCTTAAGAGAAGAGGTAACTCAGGCAGCTATATTAATTCTTGAGCTGATGAATATATAAATGGAAGTCACCCTTTGCATCTTCAGCCATTTTCAAACCTTATATCCTTGGATGCCTTAACAGTCTCTCTTCTGTCTTGCGGGGCCTGACAGCATGATCACCTCTCACTGTTAACATCCCTCCTCTGTTCTATAGATGTCATTCTCCGTTTTTCCTTAGCTAAGTCAATTAGACGGTAAGTTTAAACCAGAGCCATTGGTCTATACTGGTGCTCAGCTCGAAGTTTCTGTGTCACGGACCTGGAGAAGGCCGCCTGTGCATTTGCGTCTGCCCCTCCACTGATCATAGCATTTGATCAAATCAGGTCTTGTCTTTCACCAAACCCTGTTTTGGTCATGTGCTTACGTCTTCATTATTATGGCATGTGACATATGATGACTCTATGATGACATCAACATTCTCATCCCAGTACCTTGTTAGGGTGCTATGCCTATCGTTTGCCATCAGGAGGAGCTGGAGGAATGACTGCCTTGGCTGTTCCTTTTGAGAGGCCTGCAATAGCACGTGAAAAACATTCCTGGTCCAGGATTCTCCGTTAATGTGGGAGTGGTGTTTATTTTGCTTTAACTTTGTTTTATTGTCAGAAAGACTGAGATTTATTAGTATTGTTAGTCAGAAATTGCACAACTAAAAGGTGTTTCATTCTATTACATGGAGAAGTGGTGAAATTCCCGCTGTGATACAGTGTGATGTGAACAGGGAAAGAAAAACATTAGAAGTGACAATTTCCTGCCTTCAAAGCTGGTGGGATTTTGTATCTCATCCCTCTCTAAGCCCAGTACAGAGCATGCTTATTTATAGCTTTTGCAGCTCTTCCCCCTACAGAATGATGATCTTGTTTATGCTTCTCTCTATGAGCATTGTCAGTACTACCAAAAACTTCAATTCTTTCAGTTCAACATCTATTTCTGATTGAAGTTAATGCTTTAACGAGTATCCTAGCCCCTGTCACTGGCATACAGAGGTGTTAGATGTACTGGAAATTCTTAGCTACTTAAATGTGCTGTTATCCGCAGGAGATTGTGGTGTCCTTTTAAATAGGAAGTTCTGACTTTAATTCCCTTCGCTACTTCTTGTTCAATCTGAGTCTGTTGTACTGCTGGGAGAAGTTGTGACGGTGCACTTCTATAGTAGTGATCCCAATACAGTTTGTGTTTGGTCCACACAAATTTTTCCCGTTAGCTGAAAGCTGGGGTTTGCCTTAAGCTTTCTTCATATCTAGGAGGCCTTGAGTGAACGTGCTAAGCCTCTGCTTGTTCAGTGGTTACCTCCTTTTTTGCACTCTGCTGTGGTGGTGGAGCTCAACACAGCTTATGACAGCATCTGCTTTGGAGCTTGGGAACTGGCTTTCTACTCTGAACTCAGAGTAGAAGTGGCGGTGATGATTCCCTTCACTGCTGCACGTAGAGCGGCCAGAACTGCCAGAACTCCTCTCAGTGCCTGCTGAATGGCGCACGCTAATCTCTGCCCCTGGCTCAGGATGGGGACAGAGCTGAGCTAGCACACGGTATAGGATTAGGTGCCAACAAAGAAAAATATTTGCTCGTGAACTTCAACTTCTCTTGCTTTTCCGGTTGTTCTATTTAAAGTTGCCTGGTACACTTTTAAAGATTGACCTGCTACAAAGACAACACATATCTAGTTTGAGAACACGCTGTTTGAAAAGCGTTCCAGTATCTTGAGTGGTCATCACAATTGTGCATTAGGGTAGGTTTTCACAAATGATTCTGCATTAGCGATAGACATAGTTACAGCAAAAATAACCAGTGGCAAAGGTATGTTGTGCGTTCACCTCTTAGGTCTGCTTTGCTGCTATGGGCCAAAGTTAATCTGTAACTAAGTAATTTTGGTTATAAGAAAACCAGGTGTGAAATCAGCATTCCTATAGCATCTGGGTTGGGTTTTTTTTATGGCTAGATACTTGCTCTGTGAGGAAATGTTAAAGAATGGAAGTGGTATCTACTGAGTTAAATACAGTGATACCTTGTTTATAACTTGGCAATGAGTATTTTTCCACCTGTCCTTTCGTAAATGGCATTCAGCTTTTGCTTGTCCGTGTTAACCTCTTGTGTAAACTGGATTAGGCAAACCCTGATTGCTTGCATCAACTGGGACATTTAGAAGTGTTTGACCTTAACAAGGAATTTATTTTATGCATTTATGGAGATAGATTGGAAGAGATGAAAAATAGAGATGATTTCTTTTTAAAATGACAGAGCATTTTAACCAAGTATTTGGAGCATTGCTTAACAGCCCTGAAGCAGAACTATTCTGGTCTGCAACGCAGCTCAACGCTACTCAGTTATTTCTGTCAGTCTGGTGTAAGGTGTAGGAAACCCTCTTCTCCTGTGCTTGTTTGAGGAAGACGCCATGGGCATTGTGCCCGTGTCACACAGCGAAGAATGTTTTCAACTTTAATTGAAGTGTGACCTCTATTTTGGAACACAGACACAATTCGCCCAACCCTACATAATGTGGAGGGTAACGAGAGGGCTATTTTAGTGAAGTGGGGCTTGATTTCTTTGGCTGAAGCATCTTCTCTTGCTTCTGTTTCACGACTCGTAATTTCTGTGGACAGAATAACAGGATGAATTAAGAATGACTGAGGGCTTGGACTGGTACAGAATTACTAGAGCTTTTTACCAGCAGGTACCTGGCTTGGGTTCTAACCTAGCCGAAAGACTTGTGTCCTGGTGACTGCACGGTGCCCTGCATGAAGGGGGTAGGTGTTTGAGCTCTGTCCCAGCTCTGCTGGGAAGACCAGCAGTGCCTGTGGGAGCCTGGTAAAAGCCTTGACTTGCAAAGGCAAGAAAGCTGAATTAGTGCTTTGAGAAGTCCCTGGGTACAAGAGGTAGGAATATTCTGGTAAAGGGAGCTTGTGTTTCTGTCAGTGTACCAATTATGTGGGTTTAGTAGTAGGCTCTCCCCAGTACTGGCGATCCCACTTCTTTCACGAGTATTCAGAAAAGGAATATAATGCCAGGATTGTGGGAAGAAAACTTCATTATTCTCAAGCACACCTTCTATTTTTAACTCTGAAATTTCTGTGGTGGAAGCCTTTTTGCCAAGTAGTTGAGCATGTCTGTACGTACAAACTAAAACTTGGTAGCTGTTTTATCTTAGCGATGGTGAGCTTCTCCACACAGCAGTGTGGAGAAATGAGATTTAGATCTCATTTACACAAGAAATTTGCTTTGTAAGTGCATTACCAGGTACTGGGTAGTGCAAGTAATGTGTTTGCACATGACACACAAAGAACTCAACTTTCACAGGGTTTCTATGGAGACATCCTCTTGTGGGAAATGTGTGTTACTGTGTGTGAGATTTCTGTCTTCTGCTTGTTGCTTTATGTCCCAGGTAAAAAATCAGCTCATTACCATACTTTGCCATTTCAGAACAATCTTCAGCAACTACTGTGATTAGAAATTGATCGCTTGGTCATTCTTTGTTCTTAGTCCTGAAGTTTGTGCCCTGTACTCTTTAAGAGGTGCTAAGGTTGTTGAAGAAACCTTCTCTAACTATGGCCATTTTCTATGGCTTTCAAGGGGTAAGGTTTTTCATTTGTAGCTGGTCAAAAACCTAGCAATTGTTATCCTGTAGGCTCTGTTGCTGTTCTTTTCTCGCTGGTTGACTTTTCAAACTTACTTGAACAGAATGGCTGTAGAAAACGGATGGTTATCTCGATCCTGGTTGTCACAAGTCAGAAAAATGTCACCTGTAAATATTTAATGAGCCTTTGTGCAACTGACCCGATCGAGAACCGAGTAATGATGCGGTTGCAGGAGTCACGGCTTCTGTAACCCGGATCTGCAAGGAAAAGAGAGCACCTTTCCTTTGCCAGGCTTTCTGTGACTTATTAGGCTTGTATTATTGCTGGCTTTTTTCTTTGATATTTAAAGTAAGTGGTGTTTGTTTGGAGCTCTGCCTTAACAGTCTCCTCTTTCTTAGCTAGTTTGGTTTTCTGTGTGGGTTTTCTATATGTTTGTGTGGGCTTTCTGCTCCTTGCAGAAAGGTGACAGAATGCTCAGTAAAAGAAAGCTGAGCTCTCCTCTCCCCTCAGCCCTATCTCTGCAGATAATAAACCCCCACCTTTTTATCTTCTTGTAGATTGTCAGTCAATTTTTGCACTGTCCCCCTGTACTGAAGAGTGAGTTCAAACCCAGTTCAGAAGTCTGTGGTGAGGAGATGGTCTTACACAAAAGGAGAAATCACACAAAAGGAGAAATCAAAATGCTGTCAGAATTAAATGAGTTGGAACTTAAAAATACTACTAGAGCTGCTCTAGTAGTATGAAACATGGAAAAACAGCCTTGATTTTCAGCATGCTAGTAACTATTCAAATCTACAAGCAATATGGGAAAAATTTAGGAGGACAGTTGTGTCTGTATAATGTTCTTGCTGGTTTTGTGGTGCTTTTCACAGTGCCTGATTTCTGGTGTAGTCTCAGTTTGTGAGCAGCAACGCATGACACATTAGACTGCTATCCCATGTGTTGTATCAGGACACCGAATAGTTAATATTCTCTGGAAAGGATTAATTTCCTCCACTTCTGTCTCTTCCTTTTTGGTACCCCGTATGTGCTGCCAATTTTTAGCAGAAACTTGCTAATACAGATTTCTTTTCCCAAGAAGAACTGGTGCTGCAGCACAAAACTTCAGTGTGGTCTATATGCTGTTAGTTGCCACCATACAGGGAGAATCGGTCATATTTCCTTACAAAGGCACAGGGAATTGTTTTAGAAACGTTGAAGCTCAAAAATGAGATGTAGGCTTGAACACTAATTTTAATAATATGGCAGGAACTGGGCAGGATGCCCAGTTACCAATGTCTAGTCACTAGTTACCAATATCATGTTTTATATTGGTGAATAGCCCCAGAAATGGATAGTCTCTGTGTATCAAAATATTTCAGTGGCCAAATAAATATTTCAGTGGCCAAATAAATCTTCCAAGATGCTTATGAATACTCAGCAGCACTGTGTACCACAGTGGCAGCCGTGCCTCAGTACCAACGTTACAGGAGAAGCCCTGGGGAAGTGCAGAGGGGAGAGACACACAATTTTATGTGATGCAGAAAGAGTGGAAACCATGGGGGAAAGCAGCACGCAGTTTACCCAGGGTGCCTGATTTCCCATCAGCACTTTACCCGAGGGGGAACAACAGACGTACGTACTGTGCAACTTGTTTCGTAAATAAGTATTTCTTCCTGAGAAATGTGTTAGGACGAGAAAGTTCAGCCCAGTACTCTTGGTAAAACACCAGTCCTTAGGAGACCCTCATCCTCAGTGTGTTCAGCAAATGAAGTTGCAGTCACCCAGTCAGCACCTTCTTTCTTCTTTTAAGGCGGCTTTTATTTTGTTGGCTTGCAAGGCAAACATCGCTCTTCCCTTTAAGCTTCTCACACGGGCAAAACATTAATTTAGTGCTGCAGCCCAAAGAAATTCTCTAGTCACAGCAGTAATTTTAGAAGGATCTAATGTCAGCCAACAGAGTGATGGAGAGCCTTTTGTTAAATGGATTATCACAAGGCCACAAAAGCTTTGAAAGTAAGAACACATCCAATGAAAACACGAAGGTTTGCTGGATAAGGAACTGACCTTTACATGTTTCACAATCTGCATCTCCAGACTGGCACAATGTAATTGCTTTGACAATGGTGCCTGACAGTGCCAGGACACAAGAAGTTTGTACCTCCGGTCAGGCTTGCCAAAGTGGTAGGTAGTAATTCAGGCGCTAGTAATTTGGCTTTAGATGTTTTCTGCGCTGCTGAGGGCATATACTGGACCGACTTGTTTCACAATGACTTAAAATAACTCATCTTTGCAGAAGATCTCTGGTTGGGGCAGTTAAGGATTTTCCCTTCATATTCTTCACCAAACAATGTAGCTTTTGTTAGGCTTTTTAATTTTTTTTTTAATCCAGTCACAAAGATTAATAAATCTTAAAGGGTCAATCCCAAAAAAGTCACCATTATTTTTCCTCTTCTCGTTGCCATTGTGCCTGATGGGAAGCCCTTATGACTTTGTTGTCCTCGGAGGGCTAGTCTAGGCTCTCCTTAGCGCGGGCTGTATCACTTAGGATGCCCAAGGATTTGCTCTGTGAGTGAATGGAAGTGCTGTGTCACAAGAGATGAAGTCTAAATGGGAGGTCCGACCCATAGAAGAGAGAGAACTTATCGGAAATCCAATTACGATTCATGCACAACGCCGCGTGGAAATGCCAATTAGCGTTGAACTGACCCAAGCGAAATGCTTTGATTGAGTTCCAGGAGCTGAAATGAAGCACTGAAGAATGCCCAGTTTCTTGACTCATAAAGATTTGGCATCTTTCATTTTTAAAGAACGATGAAATGTCAGCGTTGTCCCAGCTTGGCACGAAAGCAAGTCTTAAAATATCAGAATTTCCCGTTGACTGGGATTATTTTTACTGCTGGTCGATTAGCTCTCTGGGAACGGTATCAGTCAGTCAACGGAGCTCCCCTTGCCCCAAATGCCCTGGCTGCCCGGACTGTAAAGTGCAGTTTACCCTAAAGCAGCTGGTTTTCACGAGGTGCGTTCTGACACGTCTTTTCTCTCATGAACAGGTAAGCTGTGCTCGGCCATTCCGAATCGTGAGCGTTTGCCCACGTTCATCCTTCCTTTTCAGCTACATCGGAGGACCGAATGGCCGTTGACTTCAAGCCGCAAACCCCGTGAGCCCGCTGCAGTTGATGTCAACCCGGCAGTGCTGGGGGTGAGGGGATGACGGGGGCCGGAGGCTGCCGGTTCCCCCTGAACGCTCCCCTCGTAACTGAAGCACGGCCGGCCTCGCCCGCCTCCCGCCGGCGGGAGCCCCTTGCTTCGCCTCAGCTCGCTGCGGCCACCGGGGCGGGGGGCCGGCCACGGCGGGCTGGGGGGGGATGCTGGAGAAGGGGCCGCGGGCGCCAGGGGAGGGTGGGGCGGTGGCGGCCCCGCGGCGGGCAGCTCTGCGGGCCAGCAGGCGCCGCTGCGCGCCCGGCCGAGCCCCGTCGGCCCGCCCCGGCCCGCAGCCCCCCGCCTTCACACACCCGACGCGGCGGGGGCGGGGCGGCGCGCGGAGGCTGCAGTCTTGTCGCTGCCGCGTTGGCTGGCGCGCCCGTCGCTCCCGGCGCCCCCGTCGCTCCATTGGCCGCGCGGGGCACGGGGGTCTCCCCCCCTGCCGTGACGCGCCGGGGGAGCCCCCGCCCACATTCCACAGCTGGAGCCCTGCGGGGGCCGAGGGCCGAGCGCCGATTGGGGCGCGGCCCTCCGGCCGGCCGCGCTCCTCGCCCCCGATTGGCGGTCTCGGCTGCGGGGGCGTGGCCAGGCGGGCGCGGGGGCGGGGCGCGGCGGCGGGGCGGTGGGGGCGCGGCGCGCAGCTGGCGGGGGTGACCCGCCCGCCCCGGCGCCCGCACACTCCCGGCGGCGGCGGGGACGCGGCCTCAGCGCGGCGCCGGGCCCGGCAGCGGGGCGGAGGGCGAGCGGCTCCGCGGCCCATGGGAACGGGCGGCGCGGCGTGAGCCGGCCGCCGCGGGTGGGCAGGGGGCGGGCGAGCCAGGTGGGGGGGCGGCGGATCGGCCGGCGGGGCTGCCCCGTTGCTTGCGGCCGCCATGGAGGTGTGCGAGAGCGGCGGGGAGCAGCCGCTGCTGCTGCACTGGGACCGCAAGCTGAGCGAGCTGTGCGAGCCCGCCGACCCCGACACCCTGCTGTGCCACACGGTGAGGAGCGGCGGGCGGCGGGGGCGGCTCCTGGGAGCGCTGCCCGGCCGGAGCCGCCGGGAGGGCGGGGGGGAGGGCGGCCGAGACGCCCCCCGTGGGCGGCCGCGTTGCGGGGGGCCGTGGCGAGGGTCGTGCCGGGCGCCCTCGGCCTTCCCTTGGGGTGGGGTGTCCCGGCGGGTGTGCGGGTCGCTGCCGGGCGGGTAGTGGCGCCGCGGCCGTAGGCCTTCGGCCAACAGGTGCTCTCCCGCCGCCTCTGCCCGGGACTCCCGCCTCCCCGGGCCTGGTCCCGCCGAGGGAGCGAGGTGCCCCCGGGCAGGCGTCGGGGCCGTGGCTCGCTCCGTCTGTGTCACAACTTCCTCCCCTCCGCGGCCAGGCGCAGCCGTTGGCGGCTCCTGGCAGCCGGGGTCTCGCACCCCTCGCTCCGCCCGCCGC
The DNA here is from genome assembly GCF_964195595.1 of Calonectris borealis. Classification (NCBI taxonomy): domain Eukaryota; kingdom Metazoa; phylum Chordata; class Aves; order Procellariiformes; family Procellariidae; genus Calonectris; species Calonectris borealis. The sequence goes on from NC_134312.1 coordinate 64,935,949, forward strand.
TCCCGTCCCCCTGCACAGGCCGGGGGCCCAGCCCAGGCCTCGCCGCCTCCCCAGCGCGGGCAGCCCTTCTCCCGGCCGGGGTTCCCTCCTCCCCTCAGCGCTGCCTGCTTCTCCCGGGGGTCCCATCGAGAGTCGCCGGCCGCGTCTCCTCCTCCGAAGCGAGCCTCTCTCGGCACTCCCCAGCGCAGGAAGGGAGCGGCAGGAGGTCCCGGCTCGTCCTATGAGCGGTCTTTTAAAGACATTGGTGAAATCCTTGCTTGAGTGGCTTTGAGGGCCGGCACATGAAGTTTTGGTGATTTGCTTGTGCAAAATGCACAGGTAGGACAATCCCCAGGAAACGCGTCTTGTTGTCTCTGCTCTCTTGTTTCTCTGTTGATCTGGAGGCTTTTTGCAAGCACAGAGGTACAACTTCGTAAAGCTGTGTAGGTGCAAATCCCAAGTGGAAGTCCTGAGCTGGACTGCTTTGGGAGTCCTCCGAAGTCCCTCCAGTCCCCTGTTTGTGCAAGGCCCAGGGCAGTCAAGCGTGGTGCAGTTGTCGAGCACGTGCTCGAATGGAGACCCAGGGTAACGTGGTGGTGGTGACGAGCATGTGGCAGAGTGCCTGAGGAAAGGTGCTTGGCAGGTGCTGGCACGTGCTCTGCGTCTCTTTCTTGCACCTAAGAGAGTGATGTGCGAATACAGTCACCCCACAGAGGAGGACCAACCTCTTCTCGTGGGAGCAGCGGTGATCCCAGAGCACGATGTGCGGTGAGGCAGCGTGCTGGCGCTGCGTGGAGATCTTGGTCTTGAAAGGCAAACAAGGAAGATCTTATTTGTTGTATGTGGTGGCCTTACTGATCCGGGATCGTGTCCGTCACAAGCTCCAAACCTCGTTTCAGCAGGAAGCAAGCCTGCTGCACGCATGACTGTCTTTAAACGTTGTTTGGCTTCTTTGTCTTTGAAAACTCTTGGGCTTTCTTGCGCAATGTGTATCTTCTGGTAGATGTGGGGAAAAGCAATCATATGTTACGGTGGGTTGTTTTTTTTAAAGGGCCAGCAGGAACACTTAACAATGGAAAACTCTTCCTTCAAACAGCTGTTTTCTTGTGTGTTTTCTTTAACAAGACATAGTCTTTTTCCTCAACAAGAGGAACGTTGTGAATGAAATGAGAGGCTCTTTGGAGAGTGCTCCCACTCGGATTTTACAGTTGTGCCGGGATACTTCCTCCTGCTTTGTTTGGATCCTTGTGATGAGAATGGAGTTGCCACTCTTAACTTCTTTTTTCTTATTTAGTGTTCTCATATTTTTTTTAATTAGTGCCCTTAAGGAGATCTTGCGCTTGGGCTAGAACTTGTGGCTGCAGTGACACGGATATATGTGTGTTCTGCCCTATTTCAGGGAGCCTGGGACTTGGTTTTAAATGTAGCTTGACAAACAAAACATCCTGACCATCTGGTAGACGGAAATGTGGTGCTTTTCCCTCTGCTGTTTTCAAGTTTTATTGGGGATTTTAAGCTTCAAATGCTACAATGATGTGTGTTTTGCAAGAGGCAGCGCATAGCTGGATCTGCAAAACCTTGGGCTGTGGCCCCCCTTTGGGAGTAACATTCTACCATTGATTTGTTCGTGTGTTTTTTTTGTTTGATTGGGGTTTTTTAGGAGTTTGAGACTTCTTTAGACCACCTTAAAATCAAATAAAAAGTGTGAAATCAATTTATCTTTGTTGTTGTTTTTGGAATTCTCCTGAAGGAAGCTATCAGTAAAAAAAAAAAAGCAATGAAGTGCTATGGATAAAGTAGGTGTAGTGGGGTATTAGGATCTTTAAAGGAAAAAAAGGGAAGTTTTCTGAAATTATCATTCTCTGGGAGGGGAAAAAACCACAGGTTTCTGCCTGTTGAACTTTTTCTTTTGCAAAGTGCATCCTGCTGTGTGGAGGAAAATACTGTGCTTGATATCATGAAACACAAGTTCTCCATTTACCCCTGGCCAAAGCTTCATAGAATAATTTTTAAAAACAAAACCAACAAACAAAAAAACCCCTCTAGATGAAACATCTGTTCTTCTCCTGGCTTATGTGTTCCATCTGGGAGGATGGGTTTGACCCAGCGAGTTCTGCTGTCTTTGTAAACTTATTGCAGAGTGTTTTCTGAAAAGATCAAGGTGATGGGCAGACCCTCCTATGCTCTATCTGCATGAGTGCCCACCACCTGTGCTGTCATCCTTATGGCTGAGGAACACGTGTCCTATGGCATCTTCTGGTCTTTGCACACTCCTGAAGCGTCCCATAGCTGGATGTGCAAGTCTGCATTCAGGAAAACTTCTGAGGGGGCTTAGGAAAGGCGCCTGGGATAGTCACGCAGCCCTAGGAGCGTGAGCTGGACTGGTGAGGGGGAGGAGGGAGAAGACAATGACCGAGGGGAGAGCTCACAAGCAGGAAGAAGGATCCATGTCTTTCGGCAGTTGGACCTGTGTGCGCAAACATGTGAGGGTGAGAATTCTGTGCCAGCTGCCTTTTGTGTATTTTAAGTTAAATTTTAACCTTTTTACGGCCATAAAGGTTGTTCCTGGGTCTGGTTGATTTGAAGCTAGTAGACAAGTGTGAAAGTATGCATACGCTTAAAAACTTGACCTCTATTTTAAACTGTTCCAGCCTGCCTTAATTACCAGGGCGGAAATCCAGCCTCCCAGGGATTTATATTTCTCTTTAACAGCTGATGATTTCACCAGTGCCTGGAGCAGCGTGAGGAGCGGTTCCCTCGCTCCGCTGGTGCTGTCGGTGATGTCATTGGCTGTGCTGGGAGAGACTGGGACCTGGAGCAGCTCAGCTCTGGTGTTGGCAGGCAGCAGTCCTGGAGGTGGCTCATTAAAGTCTTCATGGTTTATAGTAATCACCTGCATGCCAGATAGCTTTATAGCAGTTATTTTTCCAGAGTGGCTTAGTCTCCCATCTAAGAAAAGGCTGAAAGGTTTCCCAGAGGTGTGTTCATGGCGTATGTGACATGTCTGCATATGTAATCTTCGTATGCCCTGTAGCTTGTTATGATTGTGTGTCGGTAATACCATACCCTGGCATTGTGAAAGGTATTAGTATTGTTATTGTTATTATTATATGTTTTTTTCTTTTTCCTGGCAGTCAAGTGGAAAGGAAGCGCAAAGCCTGCCACTACCCAAAGGGAGCAGAAGCGTGGCCGGGTTGCAAACTCTTCACCTTCGTGCTGCTGCTGTTACTTCCCGTAACACGCAGGCGGGCTTGAAGTGGGAGAGCTCTGCTTGCGGTCGTGGGTCTCCCTTGGAGTGGATCCGCAGTTGTACGTGGCCCAGCTGGGACAGCATCTTCAGTGACAAATGCCGGATCTGATGCAGACGGATAAGGCTGTTGACAGACATGCTGTGAAATGCCAACTACCCGTCCCATTGCTGGATGGTAGCTGAAAGGCAGATGGTTCTTATGAACCTTTGACATTTAAAAACTCCTTATTTAATACTGAGGAGGCAGTCTTTTTTTCCCCTGTTTTCATGGTTATTTTAACACTTTAGCTGCTGGCTGCTGCTTTCAGATGGTAGCAAAATGCAGCTGAATATAAGTATGATTGTGATCTTGGCATGGCAGATGTAGAACTGCACCTGCCCTACAGGTATGTGGGGGCAGTGACTGGCTTAAATATTTAGGACTAAATTCCCAGATGTCACATCCTGAGTGTCTTGATGATGAGTGGTTAACTGGAAGATACTTCATATGCGAAGTAGTCCAAACTGTTTGTTTTTTAAAAAGCCTGACTATTGAACTTGAAGCTCATACGAAAAAGTTCAGATGCCTGGAATATCACATTGCTGATGCCATCGTCTGAGGGGTGTTTGAGCTCAGCAAGCCTGTTGCCGTGTCGCTGGTGATGCTGTGGGCAGCTCAACCCTGGAATATGGGAGCAGTGTAGGTCGGTATGGGTGGAGGAGGCGTCCCAGGCCTCGGCTACCAAATTGCTGTCTCCCTGCCAGAGCAAAACCAAAGTGATCCGCCCCTGAAGGTTAGTGTTCAGTGATACCGGAGTTCAGGGTTGTGATCATCATCTAAGACGAGCTGGGGAAACTTTGAGCCGGCCTTCTTTCCTCAGATAAAAATTGCCCATTACAAGCCTCCGAACCTCACTGGGAGCTTGCTGTGACTCATTTCCTCTGCCACAAAAACGATGGTTGCTGTTACTTCGTATTCTGATGACTTCTGCAGAAATGCTGCCTCTGAACAAGCTGCCAGGGATTGCCTCTAGTTTTCGGAGTATGGCAGTGGCAATAGTTAATTTAAATGGATGACAGTGATTGATTTTTACAATTTGTGTGTATTTAATTAAAAGTTGTGGTTACCGCAGCATGTATGGACGTAGAGCTGACTGTATCTTATTTTGCGGTGGCTGCATGTAGGTCTCTCTAAAATCTGGTGTTGATATATTCTGGTTTGTTTTTTTTTTTTTTTTAATATTGGTTGGGTGAAGGTACTTCATTTATTTAAAAGTAGGGTTTGGCCTGTTGCCTTCTAACAACAAAGCTGAAATCTCTCCTTCTTTCTTCTCTATACCCCTGTATATGGAGGACCAGACAACTAACTTCAGGTGAAATAGTACTTTCATGGATTTTGCCAAAGTCCTTCAGTAAATAGGGAAAAATATGAAAGTGAGATTTTAAATAGTTGTGTACAGACTTCATACAAAGTAGTAGTGTTAAGTTTTGAGAATGCCTTTCCATATTTAAAAAAAAGAAATCAAGGTCACAAGAGGTGAACAGCAGAACTAGTTATATTCAGTGCCTTGCACTGAAAGCCATCCCCTCTCCTGCCTTGTTTTCTTCCCGAATTTAAATAAGAAAACCACTCCTGTTTGCCAGGGGTATGTCAGGTACTCGTTATTGGTCTAAATGATCTACAGTTCTTCTAAAAGAAGAAACACAAGTGGGATACTTTGAAACTTTACCCTCATATTTTTCTGACAGTTAAAATCAGAAAAATAAGGGTATCGAGTTGCTGGCTGGTTTCATTTGGACTGGCTGTAACTGTATAGTGAAGTGCTTGACCTGCAGTGAGGACGGGAGCTGGAAAAAATGTTAGTCTGTCCTGGGACCGACTTTGGAGCATGGTAGATAAGAATGAGCCAGTGTTTAATGTACAAAAATACTATTTTTGTTTTCCTGATGGATGTGATGGATCTGCACTGTCCTCTGCAAATGCTTTCTTACTTTGGAAGGCCAGTCGTTGTTGAGCAGGTCCTGCGTGATAGCTGGAGTAAAGGAATTTCATTCACGGTGTTACCAGACAGGGTTTTCCTGTGTCTGGAGTTGTTGAACTTATCTACAGGGATGGGGGCAACTTGTGGTCTTTGCAGGTCTTTGTTCGCAGTGTAAAGCATCCCTTCTTTGGGGTCTTTCATAGCTGGGGGTTAAGTAAGTTTCCACTATACTGGGGGGGATGACCAGTTTTTTATTAAAGCAGTCTCATTTTTTACGATCATCTCTGTCTGTGGAGGAGGCCAATCTGACTAGCTGCAGATCCCAGCTGGGGATGTGCAGTTTGATTTGATCTTTTTGTGTCCCTCTTGCTTTCTGGTGTACTGACTTCAGCTGCAGCGGTTAAGATGTGCCATATTTCTCCTCCCTGACAAGTCTGCCTTCATACTTTTGCTTGTATGCTGTGAGATCAGATCATCTTCATGCCAGCTGTGACAAACAAAATAAAAATTAAAAAAAAAAAAAAAAGAAGCAAATAGACCTTTGACCAATGTACCACCAGCTCTGTCTCTTAGCTTGTCTCTGCTTCTTGCTGTGTAGCTGCATCTATACCACCACCTGGCAAAGCCACTTTATGTCTGAACTGTCTGACAGATGTGGGAGGGAAGTAACTACTGCAGAACAAAATTGCTTCGGCGCCCTAGGAGCCACTGTGCGCAGCAGTACTGCGCTGCGGTGACACAAGGGGATGCCTCTGGACTTGGGGGCTTGTAAGCTTCCCTTCACAGGCTTTTTTGCAGAGCTAAGCTAGAGTGGGTGTGCTCAGCTTCGCTACGGCAGGAGCAGGGCTGGTGAGCTAGCACCTTGTCCGCAACGCGGCTCCCGTGGCCCTGCTCGTGCAGGGGCTGAAGACCCAGGGCTCTGGGTAAGGACTGAGGCACCTAGCTCGTGCTGCATCTTGCTAGCTACTCATCCCTCCAAAACACTGTGCGGTCTTTGTCACTGTGGGTTCGTTTTCTCTTGCTGTCTCAGCTACCAAGGTACCTCTAAGGTACTTGGTTGTTGTTTTGAAAGCGAAGAGGTGGTCCTTTGAAAGTAGCCCTCTGTCTCTGACCGGGCAAGTTATCTTGCTGGATTTACACTTGCAGATAGATGCTGCTTTTTTGTGCTGTATCCAAATATCAGTTGTCAGGCCCTACTGTCCTTCAGTGCTATCAGTACTCCTTCTTCCCTGCATTCCCAAAAGCTGTTTTCCAGTCACTTTGTAATGCTTGGTTTAAACATCCGTCATCTGTTTCCTCAGTCTTGGGCTGCTTCTCTCCCTCTTGGAGAAGGATCGCTTTGTGGGTGAGACTTTAGCAATTATTGCTAGCCAGTCAGATAGGGTGACTAACCTAGCTCGGTGGCGTTTTTCACAGGCTGCATTGGCTGCCCACCCTAAGCTTATGAGGTCCTCCCTTTAATTCCTCCAATTCCCTAGTACAGCTCTCCTTTTCCAAGGCAGATGCGTTCTGGGTGGGTCCCCGAGAGAGGCTCTCTCGTGATAGAGCTCTGCATCTGGTTTTTCAGGGAGGGCACATTCATTTCTGTTTTTGCTTCCTATTCATTGCTCTCTGAATCATGGAGATGAGAAATTATGCTTTCTGGATGCCCTTTGGCTGTGTTTTTTCTGGGTGACAAGACCTGACAGTGCGGTTCTGCACCTGGATGTAACCGCAGGCTGTTGTGGCAGCTGCCTGGAAGCTCATCCAGTTGTAAAATGACTTTCTTGCAAGAAACTAGCTTTCAAGGGGGGTCAGTTCCCTGATGCAGCTTACCCTGTAGCAGCCCAGGTACTGGTGCTGATGTGAGAGGGCAGGTAGGAATATTTGGCTGGGGAAGGGGTGGTGGAACTGCATTTTGGGCTAAAGGAATGTACAGTGGGAATAGTCTCGGTAGCTTTATGGGTTGTGCTTAGATGTAATCCTGATGTGTGTTTACGTATTTGATACCAGTGGACTATTATTTGGATGTCACTGGAAAGAAAGGGGATTATCTGGAGGAGGCAGTCGTTCAAGGGTCAATAGGAAAAAGGGTTGTTTGAGAGGAGTGTGGATATGTAGCAAAGAACTGGACAGACCTGCAGTTCAAAGAAGCACTGATGTTGGATCCAGTCGATGGTACTGCCACCCCTCCGTGATGCCGTATGTTGGTGAAAAGTGGAGGCTGTCTTGGATGCTAAATTGTTTGTCTTGTAGAAAAGTGACAGAAACAGTGTGCGAAACATAAGCTTGGCTTAGGGCCACATTTTTACTGGCAAATACATTACCCTTTCACCTCACTTAAGCGAGTAATAGGCAGTAAAGAAGACAGGTCAAAAATGGTGAGGTTTAATAAGGCGTAGCAGAGGTGGGCATTGCGTCCGCCGTCTCCAGTCTAAGATACTGAGCTCTTCGTACCAGGGACTGTCATTCTCTCTGTCTGTGAGCTGTCAAATGTAGCTTGTGACCGCAGAAAAGAGAGTCACTGAATTGAGTTATATCAGCGCTAAATGCGTGCAGGAAGGATAAAAATGCTCTGTCAAGTAAGAAGTGCAGGAGTGCTCCCTCTCATGAGGGCAAGTTGGGAAGCAGAGAAGGCAATGTGAGAAAATAAGGAAAGGTTGGTTAAATGGGATAGACCTGAATTATTAGAGCTGTCCCCATAGCTGCCATCAAATACGTAGCTTAATAGTGCCAGTGACCTTTCTGTGCCTTTGCTGTGTCTTGGAAACTACTCACTTTTTTTTTTTTTTTTTTTTTTGCCATCTGCCGCTAACTGGCTTTCAATCTTCTGTATGTGATCTGGCTCTACTGTGGTGACAAGCAAAAATCTAATGGAAAAATACGACACCCACTTCATCTCTTTCCTCTGCCAAGGAAAAACATTCCCCTGCAGCCACGCTGGGGCTGGCTTTGTCCTTTCATGCAATCTGTTAGTCATACAGGATGAGAAATAGAGACCAGGCTGCTCTGATAACCTCTTAGGGGCCTTGGGCAGGCGCATGGCAGGGGGAGCTTCAGCCTTCCTTCTTTGCAAAGTCTGATGTGTCCTGAGCAGAGATGCAGGAGGGAAGTGAGTTGGTGTTGGTGGAGGCTCCCCCCCACCCCCAAAGCATAGGGGTGAAGAGCAATATTGCTGATACACTTTAGTGGCTCACCTGGAGCTGTATGTGCTGGGTGAGCTCCTCTCCTGCAGCAGAAGCCTTGGCTGTTTGATGACACCCTGGAGCACTCATCTCCCAGCTCTTGCTGGAGTGGAGGTTGGCTGCAGAGGTAAGGTACGTGCTCCCTTGTGTGAGATGGGCTAATCTCGAGTTGAGAGGGGGAAGGTCACATGCCCTTGTTCTGCACCGAAGCTATTGACTGCTGCCCTGATTTTGGATGTAAGCAGGGTCTTCAGCTGTGGCAAAATGCTTTTAATCATGTGGTGGCTTGTGAAGCAAGGAGAGCATCTTTGAACTGCTGAGATTTGGAGTATCCTGTTTAGTTTTCCTTCTCCAAAGTTTGGATGCTGTGATGAGAAGGTCTGTAGAAAAGAGTGGAAAAAGAGCCAGGCTCTTTGCACTACCATATGACAGAAGGATGACAGAAAATGGACATCAACTGAAGTGAGAGAGGTTCAGACTGGTAAGAAAAAACAGCTTCGCTGTGAGGATAGCTGAGCACTGGAACAGGCTGCCCAGAGAGGCTGCTCCATCTCCATCCTTGGAAGCTTTTAAGACCTAACTGGATAAAGCCCTGAGTAACCTAGCCTGAGCTAAATGCTGACGCTGTTTGGGCAGGAGGCTGGGCTAGAGACCACCTGAGCGCCTTCCAGCCAGAGCTCTGCTGGGGTTCCATGGCAGTCCTGGACCCAAGGCACTGCCTTGCTCAGGTCTAGATACTGCATTGCTAGGCAGTAGTCTGATCCACGAGTTTTTTATGTCCCTGTTAAACTACAAAGCATTGAGGCCACTTGGTTTTGCTGATGTGGTTTTTTTTGTTGGTTGTTTTTTTTTTTTGTTAGGAAACTATTGTTTCCAATGACCGTGGTTTCACAGAAGCAATGCTTTTGGGTTTTTTTGCAGTTCTGGTTTGGATTTACTGAAGTGGGAGAAGGAAAACTGGAATTTCTGAATTCCAGCCATCCTGAACAAATGCTTGTTGTGTGCATATGTTTTTCTTTCTGTGCAGCACACGTGATGTGCAGAGTTGTGTGTTGGACTTGTGGTTTGTTTATGCAACCATAATTTTGTTCAGGACTTTCCTGAAAAAATTCTAGGTGCCTTACCTACTTGCTCTTTCATCATATGATATGGCTGTATAAGAGCCTACACCATTTGCTTCAAGGCTGTTTGCCTTTGTGCAACCTCGTATCTATAAGGATTGGCTACTACCTGTGTATTTCCTTTTTGTGGCTAACCCTGAAACTGTAGGTGTGGGGAGAGACCACCCTGCGTGGTAGACTGTGTGACTAGCTTGGAGGAGGTGTTGTAGACCTAAAACCTGAAAAATAGCCAACAAAAGAAGAAAAAAAAACCCCAAACTCAAGCCCTGAATACAAAGCAGGTCTCTGTTCCTTTGCCCCTGCAGTCCCGCAGCGAATTAGGTGCACAAGGGGATCTTATCCCAAGAATGCTTTTTTCCCCAGTCTCCTATAGGTTCTTCTGTTGGCTTCAGTAATCCGCTTGCCTCTGATTTGATTTTGTGTGGGTTATCTGAAAAAGTGTATTCTCATTTCTGGAGCTTTTGTACCCACAGAAGAGATTTGTGTGAGTACGTGTAGAACCAAAACTTAGGAGCAGTAAAGAGCTGATCTGCTCTTCCAGCTCATCACACAGCAGAAGCAGTGATGTGACTATTGCCTTTGGTAGTATGCTTGTGGTAGTACGGACAGGACGAGATCTTCAGGAGGAACCAAGACTAAGGTCATTATTTCTAGCAAACAGATACCTAGATTTCTTGGATCTGTCCTGGCTAGCAAAGGATGAAAACTGAGGAAAATATGACATCTAAACTGTCTGCTTTCATAGCTTGTAATATGAGCCAGCGACTGACTTTCTGCAAAACATCTGTCTTTCTCGTCACGGGTGTAACTGGCCTAGTCATCAGCACTGATGGTATGTCTTGCTCGAGCTCCTGCACCGCAGCTCCCTTCCCCTCCTCCTCTCCGCCGTTCCCCCCGGCACAGCTGTGCGTGTAATTCAGGGTTGGGATGGTGTGGTGTTTGGGGCAGGCTGGTAAGCTGTACTTTTCAGGCACAAAGCATGAGTGTTTTTTTAAAAAAAGAAGAAAACCAAACTGACCTTGCCTACGTACGGCTCTCTCTGATGCCTCCTGCACTCCCTGGTGAAGAGCTGTGGGGCCTGAGGGCTCTGCTAGGGATGTCCATTTTGGGTGGCTGCACGCCATCTGCCCTTCCTCTTGTCTGAAAGCATTTCCCCCCTCGCCTCTCCAGCCCGAGGCCTGCATGTCTGCCTGCCCCCTTCCCTCCCAGCACCCCTGAAGGAGCCGAAGCAGAGACTCCCTGGGAGGCTCCTGCCGGCGGTTATCAAATCAATGACAACGGCTCTCCAGCGAGCCGGGGAGGGCGGGAGCTGGCGGCTGCAGGAGGGCTCCAGATGTGCGAGGGTGCTGCGCCGCAGCCCTGCCCTCGGGGTGCTCAGCTGGCTCACCCCGCTGGCAGCTGGAAGGCGCCACTTGGGCGTGACTCCCTCAAGTAACAGGCCTGGCAGAATTGAGCTTTGGCACTATTTTTAAGGCGCGAGCTTTCTGAATGCAAAATTTGTCTCCTCCTCGTGCCTCAGTGCTTTTGCGCCGAGTTCTGTTTCTGTTCGGCTGGTTTGCTCCTCGTGGCTTTCAGTGGATGCTGTCTCTTACAAGAAGGACTAAAAGAGAAAGAAAAGTCTTACTTTCGTACTTGCCCAGGGTGACTTGTGGCTTCTCATTTAGCTGTACTAATTCAGGGCAAAATTCAGCTGAATTCCTACCGACTATTATCTTTCTTCGTTGAAAAAGCGCAGCAGGGAGTCTGCTCTGGGACTTGGGAATGTTTCCCTATTGCTGTTGCTTGTTTGTTGGGTGGTTAGAAATATGTTGCAAAACCACAGGGGAAAGATGGACTTAATTTATGTTGCTGTTTTTTCTCAACTACAAACATGTCTGCAAGATCAAAACCAACAAAAAAGTGGCACTGACCTTGAAAACTGTGCAGTAAATGTCTTGATTTCTTTTCTAAAAAATTAAAGGCATTTCATTCCCAGCACGTCTTTTTTAGCTTTAATGAAAAAAGATCTGGAAGAGAGGCATGCAGACAACCCTCTCCTCGGTACCTTGCTTGGAACAGCTTTCTGGCAAGATTAGTTGGGGATGCAAAAACCTACTTGGTTTTAAGATGTGGCTTCAGTGTTTAAGTGGGACATTATGTGATACGGTAGCTGGGATGGTGCTACAAGGAACCTGTGGACTCAGATTTGATTTTGATTCAAATTAGTAGGTATTTGAGGGGGGGGAAAAGGAAATATAGACAAGAAATGAGAATCTGCAGAAACTTGCATTGCTGAAGGCCAAGGGAAGAGACAACTGAAGCAGTTATTCAGTGCAGAAAGCTGTAAAGTCTGTATTTCAAGGGAGCCAGGGTTATGACTGTGGAGGGCCAATTAACTGTGCCACTGCCATAGTGGTGATTAAGGTGTTGAAAAGTACGATTTGGGGAGATGTATGGAAACCTGGGGCTTGAAGGTGTCAGTATGCTACAGTTTGGCTGTGGGCTTTTCATTTCTTGATACCTGGATATTGGAAAGAGAGGCTAATTTGGGAGAATTCAAAGAACAACAGCAAAAGTAAGTGGTTGAAGTAGCTGATTTGTGAGGAAAGATGAAAAACATTAAATGTGTATTGCTTTGACAGGTGTTTGGAAGAGGATGTGGAAGTGATATGATCAGAACAGTTTATGTTAAGCTCACACTAATATTATTGAGGCTTCTTTCTCAGTTTCATATGATGTATATAATGTAATTTTCAGTATCAGTACAAGAATAGAGAGTCTGTGAAAACTTTGGTTTCAGCTGGGGTTCTCATAACACACAGATAATGAATATCATTGTACTCGCAGCAAGATCCCTTCAGAACTTTGTGCTTGGAATAAAATTATCGTTATCGTGAAGGGGATTATGAATCTTAAGCTATCATTATGCTATTCCTTTTTTAAACTGCTAATGTCCTTTGAAAATACCTTTTCACTTTTTGCCCCAAGTAATACTGACAGGTTAGAGAAGAGTAAAAAAGAATCAGTGTGAAGTAGAGAGGAGCTGATGATGATCAGCTAAGAATATGCAAGGGGGAAAAGACAATGTTAGCAAGTGTAAGGGTAGAAAGGGGACTTCTTTATGGTGTAGTATGAAAATTAACCATTGCCAGTAATCAGGTTACAAAACTTCCTGGAACCAACGAACCTGGATGACTGGAAATCCAGATAGGCTGAAAGATCCCAGAGGAAAAGTTTGGCTTGTTGACACTGATTTTTTGTTGGATCATGACATTGTGAGGAAATGTCTGAAAACATTAAATTGATTAAGAAAGAGTAAAGGGGAGGAAATAAGAACGATGCACTGGAGATCCTGGTACCAAACATATTTAGAAATACAGAAAAGCTCTTATAGGATTCCATAGTTACAGAATGGAAAGATGCAGATATGATTTAACCCTGCTAGGTAGGATTTTAGGAAAAGCAGATCTAGTCAGACAAACCTGATTTCATTCTCTGAGATGAAAAAAAAATTGAAAATAAATAGAGACATTTTGCAAGTACTTGGATTTTTTTTTTCATTGTATTGATTAAAAAATTGTACCACAAAACGTGAAATTAAAGGGTTGACTCAAAGTAGTTGCTAATGGACAACTGGTGTCAGAGGATAGATTTCTTTTTTCTTTGCGAAAAGGTACCAGACAGGAGGCTTCTCAAGAGTTTCATCCATGATCCAGAAGCAAGTTATGTTTCTAGAAACAAAAAATGTGTCTGAACCTACGGGACAGGTGAATGCATATTGGAAATCAGGACTTGGAAAATGGTCTAGAGTTCAGAGTAGAGAAGCAACTCCATGTGCTCTGCTAGGGTGATACTGAAGGAAAAAGATTTTTTTAAATCCCTGTTTTTCAAAATTTCTCTATTTTAACCTCAGTACACAGTGTTGGTGAAACCAGTGCTACTACACAGTGTCCAATTCCTGAAGTTCAACTCTTAAAAAAGGATACAGAAGAATTGGAAAGCATAACGAAAAAAAAAGGGCTAAAAATATACTGGAGTTGGGGAAAAATGCGCATTTCTCAATCTGCAGCACACCCATGTTCTTTCCTGGAAGTTATATTTCAAGAAGGACAAATTACCAGACCCTATAAAAGGGTGTCTCAGGAAAACATAGTGGACTGGGACATGTGGAAGCATCAGATTAGGAAGGTTTCATAGTCCTTTCTAGCTTTGAATGCTGTAAAACTTTATTGCTGGGCCTGTTGACTCTCTGGATACTGCAGGGCAGAACATACAGCAGCACCCTATGTGACGCCTTTAATCTATCCAAATGCATCACAGCATTTGGTCATTCTCCTAAACTGCATTGATTTCAGTGAAGTTTAAATAAATGCTTTAATCTCTTCAAGCTATTTTGAACTGCTTGTGTTTATGATGACACCTCTTGGCACATACAAAAAGGGACAGCGCACAAGGCATGTGGGAAAGGGTAAGATTTCTGGTAGAAAAAGGCATTTGTCCCAAAATACAAGGCCACTTTTATGTATGTTCCCTCTTGGAGTTGAGTACCAAAGATGGCCTTGTATTCCCTGTACCTCTGCCTGGAACAGACTGGCTAAAACACACCTGATCGGTGTCAGTTTGTCCAGGGTCTTCAGCCCTGGCAGGTGAAAGAAGGCAGAGGAAAGGAAGAAAGCAAAGCAGTTAGGATGAGGTATGAGGAAAAACCAGCAGACTGAATATATGAGGAGGTGGGATGAATACCCAGACAAAAAAGGAAAGTTTCTAGCTTTGATTTTAAAGGTAGAGCTAGTGGAAGGTGGCAGCTAATATGATCCCAGCTGTACCAATGGTACCAACTTTTACCCCAGTTTTTAACAGTGGAAGATTGTTGTTGTCCTTCTGCCTCTTTTGCCACAATACTACAAGCCTGTGCTTTTCTACACCACCAGCTGGAGGAAGCTTAAAATCCATTGCCTGTGGCAGGCCTTACCTTATTAATGTCTATCCAGAACTACTGCAGCATTTTAACGAGCGTGGTAGTTTTTGATGCAGGGCCAGTCTCTCCATAGTTTATAGTGGTCTCATGGTTGCTTTTGGCACACAGATTGAGACAGGAGGAAAAGAGTGCCCAGGACGTTTGGGAAGGGTGAATAATTTTTCTTCCTTGACATGCTCTGTATTTAGGTATCTGGCAGACAGAAGACGCTGCCTTAAACTGCCTCCATGGTATGGCATACCCTTCTCTAGTGGTAGTGCTGTTTTGGTTTTTCTTTGGAATGTGCTAGCAGGAAAAATATTTTCTTTGAGTATAGCATGGACAGCAGATGTGGCTTGAAAATGTCTAAAAGCTGTATTGGAAACGCAGCAATCACCAGGAGAGTGCCCAGCTTCTCCAAAGCAGTGTTGCTTCTCCTTTTGGCATAAAGCTCCCAGCGCGTCTGTGATGTGTTGGTGTGGGGGGGAGCTGCTCCGCTCATGAAGTGGCCCCTTCCTGACCTGCTGCTCAGCTTTGGGTGCCTTCTGGAGAAGCACTGACAACAGGTCTGGCTGGGAATGAAGCTCCTCAGCTTGATCATCCTGTCAGGCTGGTCAGGCTTTGCTGGATTTAGCAGGCAAGGTTGAAGCTACGTGTGCTGCTGGGAGTCACCACTCACACCTGTCTGAGGACGGAATAGATGAGCAACCCTGGTCCTTAGGCACTGGTTAATTTGTGGGGCAGAGGAGTCCTCCTGTGAGTGCCTTTGCCACTCTGCTGCGGCAGCAGGGCAATAGAGCAAGATATGCAACGCCTTAAACCGCTCTAGGTGCCTGGAGCCTGCATGTGTGCTTAGCCCGCTCCTGCGATTGACGCACGGCAGGTTTATCTTTGCAAAGCTGCCTTATCTCATTTCTGCTTGGCATATGTAGTGGAGCTGAGCTCCTCCCGACAGTAGGCACTGCAGCGCGCGGTTGGCAGATCAGGAGCAGATCTCTGCTTGGACCAGGTGTGCCCATACAGAAACCACATGCAGGGGCAGTTGTGCTCTTCCAGGCTGCTGCCCTCGCCCCGGAAGCAGCCCCTGGGGAGTTGGACACTTGGGTTATGGCCAAGACATAGAACAGAAAGTATGGAAATAAAAGCAGAAGTGAGATGTGAAGCTTTTTTTTTTTCCTCTCTCTGCCTCCCCCCACCCCCCCCACCCCCCAACCTAAGAACAGGGAGTCATTTTTAAAAGACCCTGACTTTTCAGAGTATTGCTAGAATGCCTTGGAGGGGACTTTCTTTAATTACATGTCCTCTCTTAATTGAGCCCTTTTAAGGCACTTTCAGGCAGGTGTCCCAAAAATCTTGATTCGTGCTTCTGTGTAGATCTGGCAAGAGGTCTGGTGTTTGAGCCAAGCAGGCTGCGCTCCGTCAGTTCAGTCTAGCAGCAGAGAAGGAATGTAAGTCAAAGGCCCAGGGAGATGATCTGGAGAGAGTGAGCAGATGCCAGAGAAAATCTGGATCAAGTAGGGGTGTAAAGAAACCTGGAGGCAAATGGGGTAAGGAAGTGTAACAAGTTGTGCACAGGCCAGGCTGTGACTTCAGTGGTCTGCAATACGTACCAAAGAGAAATGGCTGTGCAGGGAAATGGCTCTTTCAAAAGCTTGGTCACTAGCAGATGCTGCTACTCTGAGCTTTCAGGTAGTGCTGTGGCTATCCAAAATGTGTCTGTGTGATGCTTTGCTTCAGAGCTCTTGCATTAAGGAGAGATATTTGAAACATCTCAGACTGGAGTGGGTTTTCCCCAGGACAAGTTGTGCCCATACAAGTGCTGATCTCTTCCTTGGGACTTTGGAGGGGAGAAGGGCCTGGTGTAGAAAGCCCTGAGGTTACAGATAGCTTGGTGCAGTGTCTTGTAGCAGCAGGGAGAAGGTAGCCGTCATGGTTTTCTTCTTGTGTCTAAACAGATTGTCAAGGATTTCTGTAAAGTACAAGGGCACAATTAAGGTAGCCAGTGCTTTCAGGCTCCTAACCGCGGCTCTCAGCAGTCCTGTTTGCGATCCACAGAGACACCTAAGCCCCATCCATCGGTAAATATACAGACAAAACTATTATCATTTTTCCCAGAACACGCTACAGGTCAGTTTAGCCAGGGACCCAGCAAAGACCCGATTCCCTGAGCGTCCCCTGTTTCTCCCTGGCTTGGTTTGAGGGGGGGTGCCCGCGTTGCATTGCTCTTCCGAGCCTCTTCTTGGAAGCTCCGTGCAAACCCGCCTGTTTCCAGTTAGTGACGCAGCGCTTGAGGGGGCTGAGCCAAGCCAAACAGGGATGTTACCCGCCGAGGGAGTGAACGGTGGGGCCTCTGTGCTAGGACCTTATGGGCAGTGTACTGACAGTCTATTTAAATGCTCAAGATCAGTATTAACTTCTCAGAGTCGTCTTTTCAGCAAATAATCTTTCTGTCCTAGTGGTGATGTTCATTTAAAAAAACAAACAAACAAAAAAGGTGAGGGGGAAGGAGAAAGGAGAGAGTTTTTCCATCCCTCTCTGACAGGGAGGGAAAAGAAGGTTATAAAATATTATTCTCTGTAATTTTATGTGAGGAGCATCTCTGCCCCATTTAGGTCTTTTCTCCACTATTGTCTAATGCAGTGTCTCTGGTAGACAGGCTTATATGAAAGGGCACAAGTGTAACAACTCTGGGGAGTAAAAAGGGCTTCTAGTATTTTATTGGGAAAGGATATAGCCGTAGAATTTGTTGAGGGTGTCCAGAGAAGGGCAGAGGGAAGTAGAAGAGCAACTGAGAAATGTATGCTGTTTCAGCCAACTCCTACCCTAGGCACCTTGCAGTGCAGGAAGATGCTCAATACTGTACCGCAGAGGGGTGTCACTTCTGCTCCCTACCTTGCTGGTAGATGCTGGTTGTCTTGCGGAGCTTACGTTGTTAAATTTTCATGTATCTGACCCAGGCCTGCCAGCTGCTGCTGGGTAAGTTTAAATAGAAGAACCTCCTCCCTTTACGAATTAAGGTTTGGAGGGCTCTTCAGGGGGCTCAGGCTGAGGGGACAGGGCAAGACTGGACAACAGTCAGTTTGACTGAATTTGGGGGAAAAAAATAGCAAGGAGGACTCATAGCTTAACACTTTAATAAAGACTAGTTGGACTGACCAGGAAGAGGTTTAAGAAAGTAGAAACTGGCTGTAATCTCACTAAAAACAGGAGTTATTGGTAAATGAGGCTGGATTCCTCTTATTCTGTATTTCTAGTATATGCGTGATGAACCTGCAACTTGGTAGCAGAATCTTTACAGATTGTGCTTTTATCTTTCTCTGGCAGACATCATGCAATTGTATGTACCGATGCCACTTTGGAAAGCTGGGTCTGCTGGTCGGAGGCAGCTCTAGGAGGTCTTTGTTGCTTGCTTTGGTCAAAGGCTGACTGATAAAGTGTAGTGCAAGCTGGCTCAGCCACTTGCTTTGGTTGAGATTCTGGCTGGGCTTGTAGGGGTAAGGAAGATTAAAGGAAGAAAAAAAAAAAAAGGATAAAATGTGCCTTTACCAGAAAGTGATGCAAACCTCAGAAGATCCAAATTTGATTCCCTCTCCACCAGGGGAAGGAGTGCACTCAGCCTTGGCAAGAAACCTTGATCTGTTCACTGGTGTGTTGGTTTTGTTGGAGGTGTGGGGTATTTTGGAGACAATTTCTGTAATTTGGGGAAAGGGTGGGAGCGTACAGTCCAAAGCAGAATATATCAGAATGTGGCACTTGCACATTAGCAAGATAATGTTTAAATGCTGTAATTTAGATAACTTTAAGAAATTTTGGAAGCTATAAGTGGAAGCTGCATCTTTTGCTTAGTTACAATTATGCATAGCAATAAGGGAGGGTGACGATCATGCTCGTTAATATTGTGGGATTTTGCTAGATGGAAGCATATGTGAAGAAGAAAACACAGAAGCGTGTTTGCAGTCTACCCCTGTATATGCAGTGCTTAAAATGTGACTTAATAACTATTTATTAAAATAAAATCATTCCTGTTACGAGTTTTTGGTTGTTGCCAGCCAGCTGTGATCCTACAGTGAGCTTGAACAACGCAGGAAGTACGCTGCTGTTGAACCTAAGATGCCATCCAAGTTGCTCGTCCTATTCGTTAGGCGTTGCATGGGTACTCCCGTGCTCAAGAGACACAGATTTGGTATCTTGTGGAAGAGCTGGAGCACTAATGCGGCTGCAGGGGTGACATCCCAGCTTGTCATGCTGTGTAAATAGGGAGGGAGGGATTCGTAACTTCTGAGTACATCTGTGGTGTAGTTGGGTGGTTACAGACTCGGCTGGCTACAGGAGGGCGGCCGAACGAATATTTTACTGCAGTTGTCACAACTATATAGGGAAGACCAGGAAAAAAACACTGCAGTGGTCAGGCTGCTTACCAAAAGGACCTCAGCCGAATTTTCTTTTCCAGTTGCTTCAGCGTGTCTGGATTGTTTCTGTAGTAAGAAACAAGTCGGGTTCTTTGTGTCTGATGGATGGCAAATAGTCCGGAGATCAGTAGATGCTTCAGTTTGAGGCTGCCTGTGGTGATCACAAACAATCATGAAGTACTTTGCCATGTAGTGTAGTCTTTTTTGATGGCATTTAGGAACATCATATGCCAGAAGCAGATGTTCCCCTTCAGTAGGAAGCCTTGAATAGTCGTGTGTGTGTGTGTCCCAACACACATGCATGCACACACTTTGGAGGAAGCAGCATTGCTAGTGCCCTCCCAGGGCTCACAGTGGCAGTCTTGTAAATACAGCCTGCAGGACTGATTGTGCTGATTTATGGTAGTTCTGACAGCTCCACCCACCAGGGATTTCAGGGTTGCGGTAAGTAGTCTGCAAAATCCTACTAGGCAGTTCAATTTTGTTGTTGCAACATTTTAAGACACAGTACGTCCTGATCAGGAGGCACCACAGCCTGAGACGTTTCAGGCTGATCCATGAGCTCATAAGGATAGGGAACCAAACAGTCTTCTCTAAGGAAGAGCCGTTCACCCTGGAAATGTTTCAAATACGCAATGCAATACTCGGTTAAGATGTCCAAGTCAATCTGCGTTTTTTCCTCATATGATCATGGGATGACAGTTCACTGAAATTGGTCTTTAAAGTGCATCTTCACACAAAGAAATTTTGTGAAGTCTTTGACAGAGCTCAAATCGATCATGCCGTGAATGTAAGAACTTATTCATTGCAGGGAACCTTTAAAGACGTCTACTCTCTATACTAGTTTTGGTTCTTCCTAAGGCTGAAGACAGAGCATCTGTGTTCCAGCCTTTTACATAAGGATAGGTAGATTTACATATCCCAGTACAGGAATACTCAAGTTCTTGTTGCATTTCCAATGCCAAATGCTGCTCTAGTTTGAGGAGGTTGCTTCTTGCATTGCCTTATCTGGAAGATAAATACTAAGATTCCTCAGTGGTGTGTTTTATGGAATAATTATAGGAAATGAAGAGTTGCCCATATTGTTGAAAAAGATCTGCTGCAAGAATATGGATCTTATTTTTTATTTTCTTAGTAAGAGCATTTTTCACTTCAGTGAAGTTCTGTGGACCTGACCTTAGCCAGAATGGGCTAATTGTTGCAATTAAATCGTTAAATTATGTCATTCATAATACCTGTAAAGCAGTGCTCTGTGCAATTTGTAGGGGACAGCAGCTACAACGGCATCTCCTGTGAAGTTCTTCCCATCCACTGATCTGACTTTTGCTCTTGGAGGAAAACTCCCTTTGATCAAATGATACTCCTGTTAAGAGGGTCTGCTAATTAGTTTGCCTTGGTGGGAGCCAAAGCCTGAGCAGACAGAGGCAGCCCTGTGCGTGGAAGCTGGTCTCATCTGGTAGCAACATTGGTGCAGAGGCAGTGCTCGTGCAGGTGGTAGGTTTGTGGCTAAGCATCTGCTCTCAAGGAGAACAAGCCATGCAGGATTTGACTAGATTTTTACCCTGTTGTCAGTGTTTGCACCACTTTGCATGAAGCAGAACTACAGCTTCTTTGGCATCTTCTGGATTTGGTGACTTTGTGATGAAGGATTGCTGGAGGGATCAAACTTTGGGGGAGGGCTACAGCTAAAAGACAGACCTTGGATACAGCACAGTCCAAGAAGAAATTCTCTGTGAGGCAGGCTGCTGCTGTAAGCAATGCAGTTTTGAGAGGTGGGTAGAAAAAAAATCCTATTTTCCTGGGAGAGGTTGAATTGTGCAGGCTTGATGCTTGGGCTGCTGATGAGCAACTGTTATAAAGTTGTGGAACCTAGTTGACCTCTTAAATGAGGTTCGTCCTGATTGGTCAGACAGGTCAGAAATAAGGCAGGAATCACCCTTGGGAGAGAAAGCAAGAAATTAATAAGTGACTTTGGCTCTGGTTAGGTGTGCTCTGCTGGGAACACTAGACCCTTGGCTGGCCCCTTTAGATCTGCTAGTATAACTGAACCTGGAGTAGCTCCCTCCTACTGCTCTGCCAAGGTGGTCTGTGTTAGCTTGAATAGTGGACCTCACATCCTTCTTGATGGAACTGGGTTGGAGCAGCAGATGTGGAGTTAAGCCGTCCTCTCTGAGGGAACAGTAATCTCTGGGCCGGGTGGTGACTTCTGTTGAGCATGAATAATAATCCACACAGTTTCAGGCAGAAATGCACACATCTTGGCAGGTTATGCCTGTTAAACATTTTTATCTCAAAATTCTCAGTGACACAGCAATACTAGGATTTTCTTGGTGATGCTCTTTTGTGTGGAGTACTGATGTTGCGGGATGCTGGAAAAAGGCTGAGACAGCTGAACTACACCTTTTGGTGGAACAGGTAGGATGTAAGGTCAGGGTATAAGAGATTGCATCTTTATGAACTCCTGTTGCATTTGAAATCTGGTGTGATGGCTTCAAACTCAGTATTGCAGTTGGAACGTGCTTCTTTTTTGTGCTCAGCCTGAGATTTAATGATAGAGCTGGCGTATCTTGAGTAGTTTGCATGTGACTTTGCCAGGACTTGCTCAGTTTTCAAGATGTGCTCTCATCCATTGCATATGGGCAGCATTTAGCCTCTTGAGCTGTAAAAGAAGGTTGCCAAAGTATGTTTCATAGCTTGATATTGTTATAACACTCCTCCCTGCATGCTGGGTTTTCAGGCACATCGGGGTTTTCTGAAATGTGTTCCTTCAGTTTTGTTCACACTGGTTTGTGTTGTCTGAGAGCCCTACTTTCTCCACCACTATCGATAGAGAAGACTGCCTTCAGAGTTTGAAAAAACCTGTTACACAAAAATGAGGGTAAGATAAGTCTGTGGTCATCCAGCCTGGAGGGTGTCCCTTCGAAGCCAAAGAATAGGCAGGGGAGCATGCCATGGCAATAGCCTGCCTCGTAATTGCTCCCCTTGCCTCTCCTCTCCCCCTGTCTACTTAAAAGCAGAATGCAGGAAGGAAAAGGAAAAAAAAAAAAAAAAAAAGAGAGAGAGAGACAAAAAAAGAAACCAACCCCAAAAAATACCCAGCCAGGACAGACTGAGACGGTGGAAGCAGAAGCGTGCAATTAAAAAAAGCTGCATGTGCCCGGTCCCAGACATTCCTGCAGCTGCAGGCTCCCGGCGCGGTATCCGGCTGGGCTGGACCCCCGCCAGCCCCCGCCCCAGGCAGGGGCTCTGCCGGGGAGCAGCCAGCAGAGGGGGAGATGCTGGGGTTATTGCTCTTTCTCCACAGCGCAATGAAATGGGATTTCCAAGGTCCTGCCTCTGCTCAGAAATGTCTCACTTTCTCTGTTTATGTGCCTTGGACAGGCTGCACTGAAGGAAGAAAGAGCCTCAGAAATCTGTCTGAAAGGGAAACCGGGTGCAGCTCCCCTCCGGCGAGGAGCCCACCTCTGTTTTACGCCCTGTCTGCACAGTCCCTGCTCTGTGCGCCTGCGGTGGAGCAATTTTACAACAAATGTCTCTGTGTTTCATTTTGGGTTGATGGGGAAGGAGCAGGGGTCAGCACCAACAGTCGGGCTTTTGAGACCCTGGGACCGTTGAGCCTTGCATGCATGCGTAACTTTTAACCAAAACCCATTGAATCCATATGGTTTTATTCTACCAAAGAGGTGATGTAAATCCAGGAGGGCGTTTAACACATTGGTTACCGGCAGTTAAACATAAAGTGTGAGAGCAGGGCTGGGGCTTTGGTGCGGTGAATTGTGGGGATGCTCTTGCTTCTTTGCAAGGACAACAACTCTGTGTCTGTGCTTTTGACCGAAGTAGCCCTGAAGCCGCTCTGGGCACGCAGTTGGTCTTTCTTTGCTGGTTTCCAAAATGCAGGTTCTTCGAAGGGTGGTGTTGTGTATGAGAGAAGCTGTATCTACTTAATCTATTAAAATAAATGTCTTGGCAGGACAGCTCTTGGCATTGCTCTGAGGGCTGAGGAAAGATGAACGGCTGTATCATTTGGGCACTGAGAATTTTTTAATTAAAAATATGTGTTTTAAAGCATGCCCAGTGACAGCTGTGACAGGGGAGCTGTGGCACAGCATTGCTTTCCCGTGCTGCTGCCTCCAGTTGTCCTGCTGGAGGCTGCCACGGGAAGAGGTGCCCAGGTCTTACGCACCGGTGTTTCAGCTTACACCGCTGAGGAAGGCGAGTTGGGTACCTCGTCCCCTCCTGTTAATAGAAATGGCTGGGGTGAAGGCCTGCTCCTCCCATTGTGAGACAGCGATAGTCCTGCAGGGAGCCAGAGGGCAATGTTGTCTTAAACCAGGGCTGTTTTTCTGGATTTTCTCCAGAACTTGTTTGCCTGAGTTTTCGGGCAGTGACTGAAGGGTGTGGGTATCCCGGGGCTAGGTGGGTATCTTACGCAAAAAGCACTCGGGCTGCTCTGGGTGGCTCTTGGCAAAATGTCATCCCTTTCCCCAACGTCCCCAGGGCTTTTCCCATCACAGGCAGCATGCTCCTGTGCCACCATCAGCAGAGGCTGAACGAGGTGAATGACCGCACGACCTTTTTGCTGCTACAGGTTATCTTGCCAAGGACGAAGCCTCTCTATATCAGCAGAAGAGGCTTGCCTGTGGCTGTTCCCGTACGGGTTACACAAGTGTCCTCTTGTTTTTGGGATAAGAGTCATTGCCATGGGAATTTAAGTGTTGAAAAGCAAGATAAGGAGCTGTGTACATTCCTCTCCTGCTCCCCAGTTGTGTCTTTGTGCCTCTTTCCTGCCTGTCTCATCACTGAAGGCTTTAGCAGGTCAGTGCTGTGGTTCTCGTAAGTCCTGGCAGGGAGCCCCTCTCTAGTCCTCCTTAACTGCTTGACTTCTTCCCTAAACAAAACACCACCTTCAGAGTGTACCAGGAGAGCATCTGAATATGCGTGTGGGCATCCCTTGGCAATGAGAGATTTCACACTGTTTGGCTGGGTCTATAGCCAATTTGCTTATTATTGCTCTGGTTGCCCCTGTTGGAGGTGTATGGTAGTGGTGTTGTCTAATTATAGGAAGCTTTATTTACAATGATGTGGTATGAAAAGTCCTATCGAGCTTTTATTCCTGCAGTTACAGCTCTGTGTGTATGGCCTCTGTCTTACCAACAAAAAAGTCACGAACACAAATTTCTACATGTCAAGAAAGGTTGCTTCTCAACGTGTATCTCTCTTCACTCCTTGAACTTTAAAAAATGGGTTTGCATCAGGATCAGACAAATCATCTGCTTAAATAAATATGGCTAGAGCACTAAACTTTAAAAGCATATCAGATTGTCACTGCTTTTATTTAATATTTTCATTTTAGGTGGGGAATATGCGGTTTGAATTACTATTAACATGGGCATCTGGTCTAAATCTATTTTCATGTCCTGTCCTGACCTTTCCTGACTGTCTTAACAAATCCTGTCAAAAGGGGAATAGTTTTAACTGCTGCTACATGAGCCAGAGATTGGAGCAATGTAGACAGTGTGAGGAGAATGATGATCTCTTCTACTCCTTCCCCCCTTCCCACTCACCTGGCAACTGATAAAATACCACATACAGTGATTACACTGAAAGCTGGATGGTCCATTTAAATTTCTGTTATCTTCATCTGTTTGCAGGCTTTTCTGAGTGTGGCTAGCTGTCCCCATAAAGCTCAAACTGGAGGCTTGTGTAACTGGATCCTTTCATGGAACAGAGCTATTGGGTCCTTCCGTAGAATGGTCTAGAGGGCTCCTTTTACAAAATGCTACCCTGCTGGACCTTTTAAAGTGTTATTAGATATTTTTTATTGCAATATTGGAAAAATAAAGATGACTGGTAGTGGGGAAAAGGTGGATGGCTGCTCTTTCCAAAAGGAGAGTTGTTATTTCTCCGTATTGTCCCGTGCTTGAGTTCCCAGTGTGTGCATGCTAGCAACTTGCTACTGTTACAGGACAGGTACAATTCAGCTTATAGAAATCCCAGAAATTCTGAGTTACCATTTGGCATTAGTGATGACCGTGTTCATTTTGACTCTTGCTGAAGACTGAGCCATCTGGAACCGCAACTTGTCGGTAGAATCAGAGCAGTGATTTTCAATCCCTTGTCATTTTGGCACATGTAACAATTTTCTGGGGACGTTTGCGGACTCTGCAAACTTGAGCTTACTTCATGTTCTTTATTTCCTTTGTTAGCCTTTGCAGATTTTGCAACCAGAAAAAAAAAATAGAGGAGAGGATGCTCAGCAATTCTGAAAAAACGATGATTTTAGTTTTGGTATGTCTGAGTCTTTGTATCAGTTCTGCATAAGACATGGTCATTGTGAGCCTTGATTTATAAAATCTTCTAGTTCATAGAATTTTGCTGTAGTCTTTGGAGAAGAATACTGGTAATATTTCCATGTATGCATATACATTATGAATATGAAGCCATCTTAGTCAGAAGGATGTCAGAGTGCTTTACATAAGAACCCTTTGTTCTTGTATGTTAATTTAATGAATAAAAACTTGCTGTGGTTTTTATGAGCTTTTATTTTTTGATGGAAGCTTAAGATACTCCCTGGTAACCCATTGAACGTCAGGTACCACTTTCAGTTCATTGGGGTAACACCAGTCCAATGCTTGATCTTCTCCCGTACTGATGCATGTCCTGAGAACTTGGTTTTGTTTCTTTTAATGATGCTGAATTTCAGTGGCATGAGGTCAGTACCATCGCCTGCAGCCAACTCCAACCCCCGCAGGAAGCAGCAGTTTCAGGATCGCTTCTCCTCTTTCTTTTTTTTCTTCTTTCAGTTAAAGAACCTTCTTTAGTAAAGAACCTGATACCACACATTTGTCGGTGTACCTTATGCAACAGTTTTCTGTGTAAAATCTGCTGCAAGTTTCAAATTCCTCAAGAGTCCCATAGCGTTTTGCTCTCCCTCCCTCCCAGTCCAGATGGTCTGTAGCAGATGCTCATCCGAACTGTTCCGCAGCCAATGGCGCCGTATTAAAAACTGAGCTATATTTAATACACACAGACACATGCGTGCACGCACACACATGTATATATCTCTGTGTATATATAGCCTTAACTGGCTCTGGAGTTATGCATTGCTGATAAGCAGTACAAGGTTTCCCCGATTATTTTTCTGGCTGCATACCTGTGTTTCCCTAGAACCGAACAGACTCATTTAGCTCCGGGAGAGTGTTTTCCCCCCCCTCAGGTGCTCTCCGCTTGATCTGTGTAATGCGGGGGGCTGCGCTGGCTCGGTGCTCGGCAGCCAGGGTTTCGCGTGGCCACGCACCACAGATGGCTTACAGGCTGCAGGGAAGAAATCACGACACCTGAAATTTGAATGCAGATTGTTCTTTCTGAGCTTGTTCTTTACCTCTCGGTAGTCCTCAAAGCCTGAAGCGGCTGTGTGGGTCCCTCCCTCCCTCCCCGCAGGCCTCCGCGCAGCGTCCAGCGCTGTGCCCTGGGACAAGGGGCTCCCTCTACGTCCCAGCTCTCTCGGCATTTTTACAATCCCGATAATCTCAGCACTGAATATGATGCAATCTTCCATGCTGTTACCTTTGAAATCCCTTGTGATAGGAGAGTATCGCTTCGTTATTGCCCTTAGGCACGTGGAATCGGGAGGCGAAGGGCGCCTTTGCGCCGGGGACGAGAGGCGCAAGGCGGTGTGGGACAGCACGCGGCGCGTTCGGCTGCTGACTGTCCCTCTAACCACAAAGCCGTGTTCTTTCCTTACAGCAATGTTGACAGAGCCTGGAAAAAACACCTCTTTTTTTTTTTTTTTTTTCCTTCCCCCTTCTTTCAAGCTCTGGGGTAACGGTTACACAGGCAGGGGCTGAGGGGCCTCTGGCGATGCAGGGCTCGTGCTAGGTAGGCGCTGGGACAGGCGTCTGTGAGCAGGCCCCGCGCCCTTCTCCACGCACCCCCAGCTGGGCCTCGCCCCCCCTGCTCCGCCTGCTCGCCAGGCACCCGGTCGCCTCTGAATAGCTGGAGTAGATCTTGGCTGCAGCGCGCAGGGGTCTGAGTTAGCGTTGGCTGGGATAGCGCGAATGAGTGATTACGTGTGCCTGTGCTTACGCAATGTCTGAAACTTCCCTCCGCCCGTCGCTATCCCTGGGATGCTGGCAGGCTTTTTTGGCAGTCTTGGGAGAGTCGTCTTCCGCACCGCACAGCGCACTCGCTCAATATATCCAATTAATTAAATGGCAGCGCTGCAAGTGAAAGCGGCTTTGTTTGCGCATTAGCGTTTGAGGGATGTGGACTGGGAAGATGCTGCGCAGGGGTGCGTGTGTATGTGTTGGCTGGAGGCGTTGGCTAGAGCGCCCTTTTGCTCGTAGTGCCAGAAACTTGCGTTGCCTGGTGGGATTAATCTTGTAATTAATCTTTAAAACAGGATGAAAGTCCTCCTTTCCTTTAAATGCTCCCTCTCCTTCCTTTCTGTCAGCTGTTTGCTTTTAAAGTTTTTCTTTATTAAACTAAAAAAAATAAGGAAGCTGTTTTCTAGCATAAAATAAGAGCCCAAGTTACTGTGTTCTCTCTGTGTGTGTTTGAATGGGTTGCATATTACATGCTTGCGTCTGTGCTCTTTCTCAGGTTTAAAGCAAGAATAAAGTAACTTGCCTCTGATATCTCTGCTGTGGGCAGCCTTCTGCTGCTGCAAACTTGGCATTTGGAAAGGACGATAGGCCATGGAGGAGATGCCCAGACACGTGCAGCTTTGCTAACTAGGAGATGTTGTAAAAGAGACTCGGAAATGAGCAACTGCTAAATGACTTTTGAAGTCAATCCCTCCACGTGGAAGCTCCCTCGGCATTACCCTCACTGGGCTCATGGGGAATCTCCCATCACCACTGAAATCAGCCACCTATTGGATCCGGTTTGTTTGGAAATTAAATGTGGACTCTGAAAATGATCATGACGCTGTGTGCTTTTGAGTCCTCACCGTCACAGGCATTTGCTTGTGCTTTGATATGACTGCAGCTGCCCCTCTGTTCCTGAGAAACAGATGGGTATCAAAAGGATAGGGAATAGTTTGCATGCGTGGGTGTTGCTGGATGTTTGTGTTTTCAATCTCTTTGATTGAGAAACCCTGAAGTCCAATGTAAGCCTGCCAAATTTTTCCTCTGTGACCCTCTCCCAGCCCTCCATTGAGGTGCAGCTCTCGGGGTAATGGCAAGCAGTAGGGCCCCCCTCTCTCAGCCGGTGCTAGGGTGTCCACAGCCCTCACCAGCCCAGCTTGGGCGTGGGGAGGAAAGCTGACTCACTCATGCAGTAGGGCTTGAGAACCCAGCCTTAAAAATAAACGAAGGGAAAAGGCTTTCAATGGGCTAGTGCTGCGGGATGTGCCAGCTGCTTGGAGTTTATCGAGTGCCATGTTTGGAGCGTGCTTGTGAGCGGGTGGGTTGTGTCTAACACGAATAACCTTTGGTCTTAAACTTAGGTTTTTGAACTGTGTTCCCCAGCTGCCTTACTGATAAGGATATCGAGTTTCTGGAATATAGGAATGCAAATCAGCATCAGCAGGTTTCCTAAGTTCAGGTTTGTATCGGGTTCTCCAGAACATACTGCCGCTTTAGTAAACAGCCTTGTTTTGCTGCAAGAAGGCCAAAGGAAACAATTAGGATTAATTAGTTTAGCCTTATGTAAATCATGGGCTATAACACTTCCCCAGATTGTTTCCTGTTTCAATTCCTACATATCTTTGTAGGGAAACCTCCAATCTTCAATTAAGAATGGCTTGGGTCAAAGAATTCACGCAGTTCCTTCATGATTGATTGTTCTCCCTTTTTTTAATATTGTGTCCCTTTATAACCACAATGAATGGATCTGGCTTCAGCTTGTAATCTTAGCTGCAAGCTGGTAGAGCCGTTCTCTAGGTCTTATTCCGTTTCAGTACTTAAAGTTCATGTTCTGCATTCGTTTCCTCTTTGACAAGGTTTCTTCTTTTGTTATTTGCTTTTATTCTGAGGCAGGATTTCCCAGCTCCACAGTGATTCTTGTGATTCTCTGAACTTTCTCCAGTTGTTCAACATACTGTTTTTTGGAATTGGGTGGTATAGGATTGGAGCCTGGCTGTGGCCAGTAGCAGCTGCATCCACCATGAGCATGGAGAAAATGCTTCACACCTCTCTGTCTTCTGAAGTCTTTAAACCCGTGTACTCTGGGTTGTGCAGGGGACCCAGACTTGTGCAGTGGGTTGTGCGATTGGCATGAGGCTGTAGTGCAAAACTGTAGCTGAGGATTGAGCCTTACAGGGCGACTTGTTTTAAATACGAAGCCTCATTTAAGAAAAAAAAACAACCACCCCCTCCCCCAAATAAAAAAGGCAAGACTTTGGCAGTACCATTGCCTCCCTGCTGTTCTTTGGTTGTGTGAGCCTGGCACTGGCCCCGCTGCACGGGACAGCCGTGCGAGGGTCGCCAGCGCAGGGTTGCTCCTGGGACTGCGCGAGACCCCGATGCTCTGGCTGAGGGGGTCGAGCTGGGGTGCAGCGAGGGGTCTCTCACGCTCAGAACGTGAGCACGCGTCTGCAGTAGTTCCTCCCCAGGCCCTCCTTCGTGTGCCCAGCGCTTGCAGTACCTGTCCCACAGATGCTCCTTCAGCCACATCTCTCCCAGGGTCCCAAGTCCTTTTTGAGATCTCTGCTTCTGATTGTCAATCACCTGAGTGTGACTTGGGGCCTTTTGTTGGCAGCAATAAGTTGTTGTTGTTTTTTTTTTTTAACCTTCAGCTTTATTTAAAACATGGCACTTGTTTATGGCTGCTTACCAAGTACTCTGTGTTTTGGTTTTGTGACCTGACCTTTTTATTACTCGCTGCTCCTGCTGATGATGCGTTATCTGCAAACTTTAGTGGTGGTGACTTTTCCTCTCAGGTCATTGATAAATATTAGAGTCTGGAGCCAAAAACTGATCCCTGTGGGAACCCACTGAAAACGTGTGGTGCAGTCAGCTGATTTGTGTTTTGCATCTGGAGATTTCTTATTTCTTTATCACACTGAATGTGGCCTGTTGACTTCCTATTGCTCTGGCTTCGTTTTGTGTAGCACCAAGTCAGTTGCCTTACGAGACACGAAGTGTGTTAATCTTCTAATATTATTACAAAAAAGACATAAAATTTGAGAAGCTAGATTATCAGTTATTATGGAACTATAAGTATAAATCAGATTTCTCTCCCTTTTATTCTTGGACTCTATCCACTCTCCTTTTCCATCTCTTTCCTTACTCAGGAATGAACAGTAGGTTGGTTAACTTGCTGTTACTTTGGTTGCCTGTTTACACTTAAATATTTTCATATTATTTTTTCCAGTCCATCACTATTGTGTCATACTGAAAATAGTTTCAAGAGCTCCTTAGAAGCCCTGCTTAGACTTTTCAGATGGAGGTTTTCTAGGTCTGCTATTTAAAATGGCCAGCTTTGAGTAGCTGTTGTTTAGATATTCTCTTCCATTATTGTAGGGATTAAAATCATTTCATTACCATCCTGTGGGATGGCTGTATCATCTGTTCTCATATAAAGAGCGGTAATTCAGAACCGCCCCCTCCCAGGAATATTGAATTCAACATTTTGATCTTCTTCCCTCCCCCCCAATAACTGCAGCCAAGCAATGGCCTGATCTATAATTACCATTCTTCTGGGTCCTGACAAACTCAGAAGCAATCTTTTTTCCCTCTGAATTATATTTTCTGTTAACTCTTTTTTGTTTTTTAGGTTCTGATTTATGTTCATTCCCATTAATTTTTCCCTTTCTTCCAGTAGCCCAAATATGTAATACTTCTAAGTATCCATGGTAAACATGGTTGTTTGCCCAGTGTGGCTTTCTCTTCATCTGCCATGGTGAGATGGCAGGGGCTTTGTTTTTGGTTCTTAGGCATGTGCTGAAATGTTCACAAATGATTTACAATCAGCATTGATGCTTTCTTGGTTAAAGATCTTCTCTCAGGTTCTCTTGATCCTCTGTTTTATGGGGGCAGCTTGAAGAGCTTGAGCACCTCTTTAGGACTGCAGAGCGCGGGCTGGAGGAAATGTTTGTTGCAGGAGAAGGGTAGGGCTGCGCTGCCCAGCGTCACGCTGGCACTGCTCCTGCAGCAGCGTGTCTTCGTCTCGCTGACTTGGAGACACAGAAATCTAGTGCCGACCCCTACTGAGTCTCCTTTCCTTCTTGAACCTGCCTTTTGGGTGGGGAAGAATAAATGAGGGTAAGTCCATAGCAGTCGTGAGAATGACCACTTTAGGATGGGCAGTTTTAAGTGGCAAGGCACAAAGGTCAGTGACACTTGGCAAAAATACACAACTGGGGATGGAGAGGAAATTCTTGCATAACCTTAGTATGCCGCTTATCTTTTGCAGGTTTATTTTATCCTTTTCCAAGCACTGTGACTTTTCCTCTCCCTCCCATTGCTTTCCCTTTGCACCCCTGTTCTTCTGGCTCTGCTCCTCCAGGGTCTTCACCTACAGCTTGCAGCTTCCTTCCCGATTCCTCTGATCTTCTTTAGGTCCTGAAAGGTGATGAGTAGTTTAGGCCTCTCTTTCACCTGTTGGGAGCAAAAGTCTGGAAATGGAAGGTACAGTCGGAGGTCCATGTGGAGGAGGGGGATGCTCTGAATGGGGGAGGGCTAGCTAAAGAAGCTGAAATGCCTGTACACAGCCAGATGAAGGCAAAGCAGGTTTTAAAGTCCTCCCCTGTATTACGAGGACTTGTGAGGGGAGAAAGCCAGCACACATATTACTAAATAAGCTGTTCCACTTAGTCCCTGCATCTGTGGAAAGAAGCATAGAGGAGAACTAAACACACAGCTTTGTTTTTTGTTTTTGTTTAAGACCTTGTCTTAGGATACAGATGTTTCCGTCTACTGCTATTTTGGGTCCTGAACCTTAATCCAGTACTGCTCCTTTTTTTTGTTGTTGTTGGGTTGGGTTTTTTGTTTGTTTTGTTTTTTTTTTTTTTTTTTTTTTTTTAATAAAGTTGACTGAGTAATGTTTTCTGGCACTGTGACAAAAGACTTGTCATAGGAAATTGGAATACCAGCTCTCAAGTATGGGATGCCTTAAAATAATTTGTCTAGACAAATGCTACACATACTTTTGAGTATGTATTTATTTGATCTTGTTCACGTCCTGTCTCCTCGTTTCCTTTCTCTTTACAGCTTTCAGTACAGCTTCAAAACTAAACTGGTCTGCCTTTGTCACGAGTGAAAACCAAGTGACCCCCACTGCTCTCATGGTGATGTAAAATGAAATGTGTCTTTCCTCAGAGGGAGGGTGCCAAAGTACCAGTGCTGATGAAGGTACTGGTACATACAAAATGAAGTGCCAAAACAATTTCTGTGGGTTTTCCTGCAGAATTAAGCCTGTACAAGTGCAACGTGGGCGTCTTGAAGCATCCATCTTGTGGTACGGAGGGCCACTGGAGGCAGCTTCAAAACGCAAAGCTTTTTCCTGTGGGATGGGTTTGGACAGGGCTGGCTCATCCAAAGCAGCTCTAGTGCCACGGCTTCAGGTACAAGGTAGAGACATTCTTCCCTGGTGTCGTCATCAACAAATACTGTTGCTCTGCTCTTCCTTAGCTTCCTGGGGCAGTAGCTGGTTTGACATGAAGCATGCTGCAAAGTTGCAAGCTGGAAACGTTTTGACAGTTTGGGGCGGGAAGGCTTTGATTATACCTGCTGTTGGCAAAGTATCAGCTCTATATGCATCCACAGCGTTTGGGCTTAGTGCAAGTTTATGGGAAGGATGAGACGTATGTCAGATGAAAACACAGGACATTTCTACTGAAAGCAAGGTGTAGGACTTATTTACTAGAAAGGGGTTCTTTAATGTAGTAGTTTGTTCCACTATCTGGTGAGATCACATGCTGGAACAGGATTTGACATCAAACTGACTTTTTTAGCGTGTGGTAACGCTCAGCGACAGAAGCAGTGAACACAAAGTCCTGCCAGTGTTGTTTCTCTTTCTGATAGTAGATACCTGTCTGATAGAGGGGGCAGCAGTTTCTGCCGGGCAGGGTCTAAAACCCGTGGCAACTGAAGTCATTGCTAGCCAAAGGCTGCTGATCCTTGAGCTCTGAATCAGGCAGGGGAATTCATCTCCCGAGTAAGTTGATATGACCTATGGATTTCTTCACATTTGTTTAGCAAAACCACTCTATTTTTTTTCTCCTTCCCTTGTGGTCAAGCACCTGTCTGTTGAGTTCAAGAAAGGGTTATAGGTGTATGGTGTGTTTTTTCTTCTTGAAACTTCACACGTATCTGCAATTTTAACCATTCTGTCTATAAATATTAGTCAGCGTTTATAAAAGCTAATTCATATTTTCCATAATCAACTCAGGGAGTCTGCATTCAGGCACTTGAAGAGATAGTCTGACTCTACAAAAATTAAGAGCGCATTTAGGAGCTTAAGTTTGTGTCCTTTCTTTTCAAGCCTCAGCTTCCATGCTTCTACTCTTAAAAACAAATAAACAAAAAACCCAGTAGAACCCCCCAGTACTAAAAATAAAGCTGTAAAACAAAACCTACTAACTCTTTAGTGAAATAAAATGCCCAATCTCTCCTTAAGCTGCCAATACTGATAGTAAAGCCTTACTTATTTTATAATAACCAGACAGCTTTAATTAAAGAGCTGAATTTTGATGAGTGGTGTGTAGGTTTGCAGCCAGCGTTAGGAAAAAGAAGGAACGATCGCTCCTGCAAGCTGGAACCCTGCCATTTAAACTTTGCAGTCATTAAAGAAGTAAAGTTGTTGAAGAAGAAAATAGCGATTTTTATTTTAAATGTCAAGTGTCCTGTCAGTCAGGAACGGCAAGCCAGAGCGTGCAGCAAGCACTGCTGACAGAGTAGAAGTTGTTTCCTACCTACACTGCTCAGACTAATTTAAGATCCTCCTTTGAAACAGACTGGTTTGGTCCTCAGGGAGGAGGCTGTTGCAAACACTTTAAACACAAAACAGCTGAGCTGCAGAGCATCTGCGTTCTGCCGGAGGCCTCCTGCACTAATGGGAATCTAGACGAGAAATTACGATTTTGTTGGGCTCTCTTAATGACGTCCCGGTACAGCGTGCCCACTGGGACAGTTATGTTTCTGGGAGGCTGTGCCCATGGGCAGAGGCTGGCAGCTTCAAGTGTTGCTTAACATGTGGGACCTGTGATGAGTCCTTGCAGGGCGAGCAGGTGAGTGAACTGCCGCTGGCCTGCAGGGCAGGTTACAGCATCTCTTTTTTAAGTAACAGTCACTGAATTGCGTGGTGCTAGTCATCCTTGAGGAGAGGATTTTGTCTCCTTGTAGGGCAGCTGGACAATCCCTGTGACTTCTGACTTCTCTCCGTCGTTATCCTTTCCTCCTTCCTGTTACATCTGTAAAGCCATCTGGGAGTTGGACTTGATGATGATCCTTATGGGTCCCTTCCAACTTGAGATATTCTATGATCTCTAAAATGGGTGCAAGACTAGTGGATTCTGTTTAAAACACAGGAATCATGCTTGCTGTGCCCTTCGGCAAGGGATGCTGTTACATGAAGACTGAGATGAATTTTCCTTGCTTTCCTCCCCTCCCATTTCCATGGTGAGAGAAGATGGTAAATGAAGCCAAGTGCAGTGCACCCAAATGTTGTAAAACGCTGCTATAATGTTGAGATCTATCTGCATTGAAGGAGAAACTGGAGTGACTGTTTTCTTTCAAAAATGGCCATAAGTTAAACCAGCTGTGCAACAACAAAATGTGTTATCCTTGCTGCCGAGCTCTTGGGCAGCAAACAGGACCATAAATG
Source organism: Calonectris borealis (assembly GCF_964195595.1). Taxonomy (NCBI): domain Eukaryota; kingdom Metazoa; phylum Chordata; class Aves; order Procellariiformes; family Procellariidae; genus Calonectris; species Calonectris borealis. The sequence continues at coordinate 64,970,537 of NC_134312.1, forward strand.
CCCACTGGTGAATTGTAAAATTTGTACACAAAGGTTTCCACCTTTGTCTGAAAACTTCCTTTCACTGCTTATATTTTGGCTAAACACTGGGTAGTTACCCAGAAGACACTAGTTGGATGTAAAACTTGCGGTAAATGCAAGTTCCTTCCAAAGAGCCTGTAGGTGTACCTGGGGCGTAACCCAGCAAATTAGTATTATCTCACAACAATTATTTATGACTGGCATTGCATGCCTGGAGCATAGCTGGGGCACAAAAAACCCTACCAAATAAAAAAACCCTGCATCTGTTCCTTTCTTCACTAGATAGTTTTAAAAAACATAACTGGTCTTTTTAAGTATTTTGCCTGGGTGCCAAAAATCATCAGAGACACTAATGACTAAGTTTTGGAAGCTGAGCTACCTTCTCTGTCTAGGGTGAGTCACAGTGGCTGGAAGTAGCAGGGGCAGGCTTGCCCCTACTCTTGGTGGTTTGGACGCTTGTGAAAGGCAGTCAGGCTTGTCTTGCAGCCTCTACAATCACTGGTGATAAAGAATTGTGACCCTGCTGCTCACTGGGTGAAGAGAAGGGCATGGGGAGAAGTGATGGAGAGTTTCAGTTTTCTGTGGATCTGCTGCTCAAGCTGGCAGCCCAAGAGCTGACTTAGGAGACAAATGAAGCGCATACCAGTGAGCCTGGTGTAATAGGCAAAAAAAAAAAAAAAAAGGAAAAAAAAAAAAGTACCCAAGACAAAAGAATGAATGCATCTGTCCTGAGAGCATAATCCAGACGCTTGCTTGCAACACAGAATTAATAATGTATTTTGAGATCTCAGCCAGGGACCCAGATGGGGGGAGCCTTGATGAAGGGCTTCCAGCTCGCTGACTCACCGCTCTGGAGCTCTGGCCCCCATGACTCACTCCTGTCTGACTTTGGCTCTTTTGGGGAGAGGATAGGAAATAACAAAACATGCGCCCAGCCTATTGAAAAGTTAGACTAGATCCAAGAACTGTGCACTGGGGGAAGGGCAGGGGAATGTGAGGAGGACTTTCCTATTTTGTATGACTCCCGAGAGGCTTGGGCTGGGAATGAGCAACAGCATCCTTTTCTCTGCATGCAGACAGTGGGCTTAAGAGACACTGAACTTCACAGTTGTTTCTCACCCTTGCCTCAACTGCACAAGGGCTTCTTTTTTTTTTTTCTTTCAACCCATATTTAGTCCTAGTTATTATAGAGTTTAATTTTGTTTTTAAGTCTCTTTTTAAATCCAAAATACTTCTTTTTTTTTTGGGGGGGGGGGGGTGTTAAGGAAAGTGAAAGAATATTTTGGAACAAGGAAAGGCAAAGGAGTAAACATGGTTCTTGAAAAATCCTCCCGATTAGTTAAAAATAAATACATCTCTTCTTTGCTGGTTGTGGGTTGGAAATACTTGAGTGTTTGCAATGGAAGTGTGTGTATGCATGTGTGCATAATGGGGTGGATTATAAGATTTGCTCAGCATGAACTTCAGCATTTCCAACTGTGTAACCTGAGCAGGTTGGGAAGATGTGCAGATTTAATTACCATGTAAATCTGTTAGCTCTGAATTTCCTGGCATTTGTTTTGCTGATGACACAACCTGAATGTTATTCACTTAGTGGATTTTTTTAATCCATCCAATTTTTTTTATGCTTCAAATGAGTAATTGCTGTTGTGAGACTCCAAACGATCATATTTGCTATTACGGTGGATCTCTTTGCTGTTTTCAAATACCAGTTTCATGTTACTCTTCATATCTTCCCACAAATTAGGTAATTTCAGTGTGGTTTTTGACTAGACAGCAAAGAATTTTATAGTAGAGTAAAATAATTGAGCAACAATTTCTCTGTGTCTTGGTTTTGATTTTTACACTGTAGAAGATAAACACCTAGAAATCCAAGGTTCCCTCTGTTTGCCCTTGGCAGGTAAATAAACCAGGGTAGTGTAAATCTCTACTGTGTTATCAGCGTATTTTAGGTGTGCCTTGGGGCACTGTTTGCAGTCCTCGGTCTCTCTGTTCTCTGCTATGGCTGCATCTAAGACTTTTATCCTGCCATCAGAAAGCTCTTCCAGCTATTTTGGTCCTTCATCAGGCTGAGAGGGGGGATCTCTGTGTCCTGTTTAAGAGTAAGCAGTTAGATGTGCCTGCAGTCACATGCTCAGTACTGTGGTCTGTCCAAGGGGTCTCTTGGTAAACCAGATTTCAGCCATTTCATGTGTGGTTGCATTCATTTTTTCAAATACTCACTGCCAAATATAGTTGGTTCCCCCTCACCCAAATTAATGCATACTGAAGGTAAGCACCCTGGTATATCAAACTGTATAGGGTGCAGCCGTCTGCTCTTCCACTCTTTGTCCCTGTGGGGATATTGGTGAATGACTTTGTGGGGTTGATCTTGTCTCTCTTTCAGCCCCCATCTTTGGAATCAGTGTTGTGGAAAAACACTGTATTGCTGCCAGGCTGTACTTCGTTTCTCATCCTTGTAAGAGCAATGCAGCAGGAGCTTGGATCTGTGCCTCCTAACAGTGGTGTGTCAACACACCCCATGCCAGTAGAGGAGCTCTTCTGTTCCCTGCAAGGCATATGAATTGCAGAGATGAGGCTACAGGGGCTCCATCCGTAGCTCTTCTCAAAGACAGGTACCACGCGATATAAGCCGTGGCGGAGTTTAGAGAAGAACGAGTGGTGGCCAGCTTCCCTGATGCAAACATAAAGGATTTCTAGAAAGGGAAGAAGTTGAGGGAAGTGATGTACCTGAAAATCTGCAGAATTTGCGTTTGAATCTCTGAAAATTAACTGATGCCCAAGTGCCAGCGAGTACTGAGAACAGTTGTCTTGGTTGTTGGAAGCTGGCGCACACTGACACCTCCGATGAACTTGCAACAGAAAAGTCAACAGCACCACCAGCAACATGTCTGGGAAGAAAACACTTGCCTTGAGGAAACTTTTTAACTTGTGTCTTGGGGTTTAGCCTTGGGCTTGGGCATGCAGAAAGTCACGGACTTCTCTGCTGCATTGTCATCACTGGTAGGCTTGTGTGTGCAGTCCTTCACGAGCAGCATCTCTAGGCACGGTTCTTCATCAGCTAAAAAGGGCAGGTCTCTGCTCCAAGCCCTTATGGGTACATGCTGCACTTGCAAACGCAGGCAGAGCTGATAGCGTGGTGCGTGATGGCTTTTACAGCTCTTGCCATGCAGTCAAGTCTAGAGCTCAACCTGTGAAGGCTGACTGGCACCGATGTGCCATCTTTAACAACTGGCGCCTTGCCTGGATGCCCCAGAGCTTGAAGCCTTTTGTTAGCAGCTGTGACTCCTACTCAGACCTCCCCAGCTACCATATAAGCAGCTGCCAGACGTCTGTGAAATGTGTGCTTGGTTCCTTGAAGAGGAGATGGTATCTCTATGTAGCCATGCTTCTTGATCTGTTTGATGCTATTACTAGAAATGCTGCTATCTTTTGTGATATTTTGTGGTTTATCTCCTATGCACCTTTGTTTATGCAAACCACAAAGAGCTGCTGAAGAGATTATTCCTTTTTCTCCCTGTTATCTTAAAGTGAGAGGAGATTGCGGCGGGGGAGGAAGGGGCAAATTCATGCCTGTGGTGCATGTTTACTTCCCCATGGATGGGGGCTAGTTTGTGGTCTCCCCTTTCTTCCCTCTTTCCTCATTTTCTCCAGGAGCACTGCCTTGTACACTACATGCACTCTGATTCCTTTGATACAAAAGTAAGAGTGCAGTCCTTGCCCCCCACCCTCTATTATCGCTGCTCAGGCCTTACAAGAGGTGAATATCAGGCAGTTTTGTACCTACGGGTAGATGGTGGGCTTCATTTTTATACTATGAGTGCCTGTTGGGTAGAAGGGATGCTCCCACCTGGGCAGCTCCTCTTGTGGAGGGGGATTGATCCCTCCAGGATGGGGAGACCTCAGGGCAAGCCAGAAGGGAGCCATTAACTCCCAGGAGAGGAATATTGAATTTGTGGGTGGTTCTCAGCCCCCCCATGTTGCATGTAGGCTGGCGTGCCCTGGGCTGCTTGGAGAGCAGGGCTTGTTTTGCAGTGTGGCAGGGTGCTGCCGCTGCAGCTCCCCTCTGGGGTGGCTCTGCCGGAGAGGGTGGATTGTGCTGCTGCAGTTGGCGTGGGGGACTTGCAGCCGACGCAGTGCATTTTCCAGGCTCAGCAAAGCCTGTCACTTGTTTAATAACTTAAATATAGTTACGAAGTGTCATTTGGGGCTCTTGACTTCTCTTCATTCCTTTTTTAGTGAGTTCTTAAAAAGTCTATTTTCTGAACATGACTTTCATTTTTAGTCACGATAATGTCACATCTTTAGACAACTGAGGCTAATGCTGCTCTCGTCTGGCTTCAGGTCATCTGATAGAGAAGTCAGCAGTGGCATGCACCTAGCAAAACCTGAGTCTGTTTTACTTCAGAGATGTTCATTTGATCAGACAAGAAAGAACAAAAAAAACAAACCTCGTCCCTTAGGCAGAGCTGGAGAAAAGGGCTTTTGTCTGGCAGGAACAGGCAGATGCTGTGGAGAGCTGCAGCCTGCGGCCCAGCTGGTCTGCAGCCAAATACTACTTTCGAAGAGCTATCCAAAATCCGCCGCGCACCCGGATATGAGAGCTCTCCTTTGTTTGCTTACCGCGGGGTGATGTCTGTAGGTGTTTTGTGTTTCCCCAAAAGCACCCAGGTTATAGGCGGGAGCAAATGTCCAACCAGATTGGTGGTGAAACTCCATGGGGCTGCAACTTACTTTCTCTGTAAACAGGAGCGCTGCTGTTTTGTTTGTCTTTTCAAGGTTCTGGGGGAAGGGGAAGCGGAAGATAAGATTACATCTGTTCTAAATCCATGACTTTTTACAGAGGTTAAAATCCCGGCTGAACACATCTCTTTGTTATGTAGTGAGAATAGTTTAATAATTCAAGCAGACTCCTTGTACCACACGTCTGCAATTAGTGCTGTGGCTGCCAGTGGGGTGTGCGGATAGCAGGAAGCTGGCAACGGAGCTGTCTACAGAGGTATTAAAAACAAAAAAAGAAAAGAAGAAAAAAAAGGCACATTTTCAATGCAAGTGCTCTTTTCTCTTTTTTTTTTTTTTTTTTTAAAAAGGTGAACTCTCTGGGTGACAGATGCCAAGCCGAACACCACAGACGCAGAACTTCTTTCTTTTGCAAGCAAATATATGTACAGGTTCTAAGGGTAAAATTCTCAGTTTCCTCCCTAAATTGCCTTTTCCTGTTCCCGAGCGCAGGGATGGTTGCTGCCATATCAGAATTGAGGGTTATTCTGTGGCTTTGCACCTCTGGAAGTGGCTGATGACCGCTAAGGTGCACGCGGAAGCAGAGAGGGGAGTGTGGAGAGGAGGAGGAGGAGGAGGGTTGGCAATGGGAGAACGTGCTTTGAAAAGACAGAGGGAGCAGCTTAGGTGTAGGTGGAAGTTTTGAGGAGCTGGAGGCCTAACTGCTCCCGGATGGTTTCTGCTGTTGCTGCTGCTCAAATGCCTTTTCTTTTTTAATTCTCTAGGCAAATGGAGCTGCTTTCAATGAGACAATTGTTTTCTTAAGGAAAAAAAAAATCAAAGCGAGCTAGCTTTAAGCGTTCACTGTAGTAGAGATGTGTATAACATATGAAAGATTCCTGTAAATCAGGTGGTGTGTTTTTTGTAATCACTGAGTGAGGAGAAGTCCAGATCCCTAAAATTGTCTGTTCCCTGAGTTCAGTAGCTGTGCAGTCTGACCTGTGGCAATTGTTTGAGGCTTCTCTATTGACTGGTATTCAAAGTTATATCACAGACCATTAAAAATAAGATTAAAAATTATAATGAAACTAGAGAATAATTTTAAAAACTGATTGACCATTTATTTGCTATCAGACAATACTGTTGTAAATGCAAATTCTTTTCTTTCTCACAGCTTGCTGCTTTGCAGCTGCATGTGAAAAGGAGAAAGCACAAATGTTGATGAGCATGTTGAACATCCCTTCCCACCCCAACGTCCTCTTTCTCTCTGGTTTTGGGAAGTTAAATGTTTGTTTCCTTCTTTGCTTTTCCTGAAGCAGTTTTAGGAAAATTCCCCGTTCAGAAAGGGGCGGGGGGGGAATCTAACGTAGCTAACTTTAATCAAATGGAAGAAGTAAAATAACGTTTGATATTAATTTCTTCCATATCAAAGCAGTAATAGACAGAAGGCTAATAGATATCTTTATTCATGAATTTGCCAAAAATAGCCGAGTAGCCTGTGGTCATTTTGTCTTTCAGTTGAGTCTGTTAAATTAGAACATCTAAATAGTGTCAGACTAAGTCAACGCTTAGGCATGATATTTTCAAGGATGACATCCTCAGATGGGATGACGCTGGTGATAAAGTAGCTGTGTGTAGAAACCAGGGTACAAATACTGTAGCAGCCCTATTTCAGCATCTGCTAGTCATCAGTCAGAATATTGCATGTAAGAATTAGAAAGAGGGAAATGTTCTAGCCAGCTTTAGGAAAATATGCAAAAATTATAATTGACTCTTGCCTTTAGCCCGAATGAAAAGAAATGTGTAGACTATGGAGAAAAAATTGTCTCTACGAAAGGCACTGCTTTTTATAGGTTCATCCTTGGCTTCCGTCGTGGTTGGGAAGCATTTCTGTCCCTTGCTTACATTTTAATGGCTGCCTACCCTGTTTTACTCAGTGTCTTTATTGATGCACCAGGGTGTTCAACTAGTCTTAAGCATCCTTTTTCTTTCTTCTTTGCGTAGTGGGGAATTGTAGTTTATACTTTTATCCTTACAGATGTTGGGAGGCAGCCCTGGATGTGAAGTGCTAGTGAGTCCTTGGGTATCAAAATTAAAATAAACAAGGCTTTCTAAGGTGGTCATGACCCTCTTGTTGAGTCATCTGAGAGTTTGTTTAGTAGTGTTATCATTTACAGTAAGTAAATATGAGACTACAAATCTGTTTTGCCATTTGTAAAGGCTTTACTTTAGCTAGCTTGCTATTCTAGCGTAGCAACTGTGGTCCTCTGTTTACTGCCTTATGTTTAGTAAATATTTTCTTTTCCTCAGTGTCAGTCAGAATTGACTGAAGCCTTATTAATTTTGAAAGAAGGCGCAGTTAGCATTTGTGAGCGTCTTGGAAGAGGCACTCGAACTTCCAGGGGACTCTGTGAAAGCCGGCTGTGCTCAGTCTTTTCCAGCATCAGGCTTCAAGGCCACAGGTGCTGCTGGAGCTGTGAAATGTGCGTGCTTGGGGGTGTGAGCACACGACTTCCCTCATGGATTTATACAATATTGACTTGTTTAATTCTTAATTTAGCCTACAGGAAGCCGAATCTTGAATTTCAGTGTTTATTTCTCAGGAGTGAGCAAGACGAAGAGCCAAGATCAATACTGCTTGCAAAAACAGAGCAAATCAAACAGACTTAGACTTTTGTAGGATCATGCCCCAATCGACAAAGACTCCTGTATGAGATGGTAGATAATGCCTGATTATTTGGAAAAGCTCGTTACAATTCATTGTACAAATATTTTTGTACAAAAATAGAATTCTTTGTGTGAATGAGATGAGCAGGAATGGATTCTTGCAGTGCAGTTTCTTGGTCTGTCAAAGATGTTGTCTTCTGACACTGGAAACAAAACCAAGAAGAGATGCAGAGGTTTTGGCTATTGATGGGAACTGCATTGGAGTCTCAAGGAAGTAGATCGCGAGATTCGGTTTGTGCTCATTTTGAATAAGAAACAAACACAAAGTTATCCTACTACACACAGCCATAACATGCGCTGTCAGTGTAATGAATTCAGTGTAATAGATAAAAGTGGTAATTAGTACTGGCTGTCAGGAGCTTTAGCTCTGGGGCCTAGAAGCTGGATATGGGCTCTAGTCCTAGGTGGAATGCAGCTTTTAAAATAGATACATAAATCAGGCAGGAAAGCTGTTTTATAGCAAATGTGTTAATTGCTTGGCTGGGGACGTGCATGGACCCGTTTTCCTAGACCGTGCGCTGTATGTTCTGTGCAGCTAAAATAGTCATATGTGGTGTCAGAGTCTATGTCTGAGTGTGTTTCCTTTTTCTTCTCTGCTTCAGTGAACATTAACCCCATATATTCTGTTCCACACACAAAGTGTTCTGGTGATAAATCCTGCAGGATCTTTCAGAACATATATTCTGTTCCACACACAAAATGTTCTAGTGATAAATCCTGCAGGATCTTTCAGGCTGTCTGGGTAAAATGTGCTTTCCCATTTTTGGTGATGTGCTGTAGTGAGTACCTTTGCCGGGGGGGAAGGGGGCTGCTTCAGGACATGACTACCATGCTTCTGTTTTCCATTTTCCTTGCAAGTTAATCACAGGCTCTGTAATGTATGCCTCTGAGAGGACTTTTGTTCTAGCTGTAGCTCTTCAGCTTGAAGTAGTGATTGGAGGAGGAGGTCATTAGGCAGGGCTGGTAGATCCTGCTGCTGACTGGCACGGATGCCTGGTGCAGATACTTGAATTGTTCTGATCAATGCTCTCCTGTTGTTGGCATGACAGACAGGCAAGGAAATAAACTTTTTCCCCCCTTTTTATCTCCACAGCACTTCACAGAGTTCCTGGATGAGTTTTCACCCGATGTCCTAGGCCAGCTCTTGAATGATCCCTTCTTGTCTGAGAAGAATGAAATAATGGAGGTGGAACTGTCTCCGGCGTCCCCAGCGCCCCTCATCCAGGCAGAACACAGCTACTCCCTCTGCGGGGACTCTCGACCCCAGTCTCCCTTGACCCACATCTCGACCGATGACAACTTTAATGAAGGTAGTATGCACCGAGCTGTTGTTCTTTTGTCGTGATGATGGAGTAATGAAATGTTCCTGGTGGGGTGATGATGCACTAAGGGTGCATGTGAATGCTCTTTGCTAATTGATACACCTACAATGAAATCACGGAAGGGATTTCTTTGTTTTAAGTCTGCAGGCATTGTGAATAAAGAAATTTGTCCATAGACAGGGAAATTGTGCTCAGCAGAAGTTACTAACTTTGCACTATAAACGTTTTGAATTAGAAGTAAAGTGCCCATCAAAAAGAAATGGGAGAAGGGCTAGAAATACACTTGTTTCCGTGTATCTGAATCTGTGGTTGTTGAAGATAAATGGAGACTGATAAACCAAATGAGTCAAATGAGGACCACCATGTAGTCTGGGTATTGTAGAACATGACATGTAAGGAAAGGGTGAGGTGGGTTTTGTTCGGTCTTCTGGAGAAAAGGCAAAGGGGAGATCTTATTGCTGTCTATGGCTATCCAATAAAAGGGTGCAAAGAAAACAAAGCTGGACTCCTCTGAGATACACAGTGATAGCACAAGAGGTAATGGTTGCAAGTTGCAAGAAAGGAAATTCCAGTTGGGTGTTAGGAAAATCATTTTCACCGTAAGAGTGGGTCAGACATTTGAACAGGTGTCCAAAGAGGCTGTGAAGTTTTCATCCGTGGAGATATGCAAAGCTGAGTTAGGCAAGGCCCTGAGCAATCTGCTCTAAATTGGCCATACTCTGAATGAGGAGTTGGGCAGGATGGTCTCCAGAGGTCCTTTCAAAGCTACATAATTTCAGGTTTATTAAAAACAAACAAACAAACCTTTTAAACTACACTTATTTTTCAGTAGTGAGTATCTGGAGCTTTCTGGTATCCCAAAATGAAAATCAGGTCATCTTATTTATGTTTCTAAATACACGTGTGGGAATGTAACTTCAGGTGCTGCCCCAGTCTTAAAACCTGTCTTGCTGAAGTCCTAGGGTTTTTTTTCTTTTTTAGAAAATAAAAAAGGGCAAAACTAAAAAATAATGCCCATCATGAAGTCATTGGTGATCTTGTAAAAACATAACTGCAATTTTATAGATTCTATGGTTGTGGGAAATGGCGATGCGTAGAAAATGATGAAAACCAAGAGCATTTTTTAGCAGTTATCTTTAATTCAGCAGTTATAAACGTCTGGAGGGGAAAAAAAGGGAAATGCAGGAATGGTGGGAGGAAGAGATCCAACCTGCTTGTTCTGGCGTGAAGATGCCTGCTGGCAGGAAGGGGAGTTCAAGGTAAAAGCTAGTGGTTGGCGGAGGAGCAAGGTCATGAATATCTGGTAACTATTAGGAATAATCACCATGGCAGACCTTCACCCCTAATTAATTGGTTTATGTCTTCAACATTAGCTTTACAGTGAAAAGCAGTAGAGTACTAAGCTGCGTCACAATAAAAGGGAAAGAGATTAGTGCTTATGTCTAAGCATTAACAAGTTAAGCTGTTTATGAAGATCCACCGCGACATGAGTTTTCAAAGGCTGACAGTTTTGTGGTCCAAAGCACTCTCTTAAAACAAGATGCTGTCTCTTAAGAGATTTCACAAGAAGACAACTAATAAAACCTGTGAGAAGGCTTTTCAGTGTGAGACAGGGTTTTTGGAGATGATCTGGAAACATCATCTACATAAAGCCTGCCCATTTTATATTTCCTAACTGTTTCCTGTGAATATCTTTAATTTAATACATACAGGAAATATTAATTTTGGCAGGAGAAACAAGCACGAGAAACTTCGGAAACTAAGCTTCTCTGGAAGTTAATAGGGAGAAGCTTCAAACTAGGCTAAAAGTGAGGGGAGTTTCCTTTAGGGGAAAAACGTGAAGAAATTCATACTGCTGAAATCACTGGGTAATTAATAGAGCCCTAGTCAAATGATGTTTTAAAAAGCCAAGAAACATTAACAAGTGGGTTTAAAAATAGAAAATGAATGGAAAGCATTTAATCTGCTGTTCACTCTGCAGAGTGTTTCATAAGAGAGGAGGAGGAGGAGGAGTTGTTCTTGGTGTTTGGGATTTTACTTAATCTTAACCCTGGAATCACGCTTATGACCTTTCAATACCTATTGACTTCAAACAGTGAAGCTCAGAGAAGTGCTTGAGGAAATTGCAGAATTACAGTTAACATGGCTGTCTGATAGATATTAAAAGGCATCACCTGATGATTTTTCATCCTTGAGTCCATGAGAGCAGGAGAGGGGGATTTTGTGGGTGGCAATACGGCAGGGTTTGACAGTGGACATTGAAAGCATCTCTGTTGTTAGATGGTGGCGGTACATAGTGTACCTGACAACTCTGGTGAATGCCAGTCCCCTTGTTGGAGTAAGGGGACAGATACTGGGAGCACCAGTGTCCTTTTGGGGAGCAGGATATGGAGGGGGAGGTCCATGTGCTCCAGCATGATCTCCTGCTGCCAGGGAACTGGGAGTGGTTTTGTAGAGCCGCAGGGGCTGAGAAACGAGGCTGGCTAAGGGACTTACATAAAGAACGTGCAAAAAATGTACATTCCCCAAATAATCACCCCACTGGGCAGATTGGTGAGCTCCAACAGCTGTTGTATTTTCATGGTTTTTCCGTGGTGAGGTTTCATGATTCTGCAGGACCCTGCCCTGCAGGACTGGGAGTAGAAACAGGCTAGTGAGGAGGCTCATGTACGACACTTGCATGCGTATGTGCACACGTGCTGTGGACCTGCGTGCCTGCAGTCAGCAGCAGCGTGAGGAGGAGGAGGATGGCACAGAGCAGTTAAGCTGGGTCCGGATGCCGTTTCAGAGCTTCGCCCTTAGCTCTAGAGGACTAAGGGCCTGGTGTCCCTTAGGGAAAAGTACCTGCCTGCCTTTAAAATTAGCCTTAAAAACTGAAGTTTGTTTCCATGGCGACAGGCCTGTTGGAGATGGCAGGGAGGCAGGAGTGATAGTTGGGGGTGTGTGGCCTGTTCTGGGGCAGGGTCCTGCCGTCTGTGTGGGCCCAGGGTGACCCCAGACGTCGGTCCCAGCCCGGCGGCGCTGGGGCCAGTGTGCTGCCACCAGGCCGGCCCCACATCGTGTTACGCCACTACCTGCCTTTCTGCCCTCTTCTTTCAGTCTGTGCCAGCCTGTTGGAGGAGGGAATTGGATTTTGCGAGTTGTCTCCATCTGGTTCAATGGCACCCAACGTCTGCAGCGGTTTTCATCTATGTATTCACGAGCACGGGGTCCCAGAGCCCCAGAGTATGGGGAGGCTGAGAAAAAGGCCCGTCTTGTTAGGTACATGATCTTCAAGACAGGTTTAAGCCATTCAGTGTCTGTTTCCATCTTTTGTTTTTTCCCCTGCCAAGTCTGTGACAACCTTACTGAAAATGTTATTTAATGTTTCCTTTCAGCCGTTACGGTGGAGCGAATGATTGCTCTGACTCCATAAGCACCTTCTTGCCCACTGTTGCAGGGGAACAATTAACTTCTGCCATTAGCCGTTCTCGCTGGCCACTACTCAGCCGCTACCGCAATTTCTACAATTGCTAAATTGACCTGTTCATGTAATTGTAAATGTTATATAAAATTTTTTTTTTTAAAGTGCTAGAAGTGTAGAACCTGGCAAACTCATAAGCTTGGGTTTAACTCTTCTGAGAAGTCCTGTTGACCTCAAGCTGAGAACACGTTTAAGTGTCCATAAGATCAAGGTCCCAACACCGGTTTTCTCCAGCTGTTTGCTCTTCTGACTTCACTGTATTGAGGCTATTTCCCCACTTTTGTGCTGAAGAACTTTTCTGAATACTTGCAGCTTGTTGCTAGTGTGGGGTCTCTGAAGGTCACTAAATCTCCAGCTTATGAAAGCATTGGCAAGAGTAACTTTTTAAAGCAGATGTGTGCAAGACGTCTGGCATTTAGTTGTTTGGTCATCCCCCCCTGAGAATCTATTCTTATTCAATTTTGCATAAACTTTTAAGACTAAAGATACTAGAGAGAGAGAGAGATTTATAGGCCTGACCTGCTTGTTTGCAGCTGGCTGACCATGAAGTTTTGTTTGCCTGAACTGGTGAATAAGGCACCTGGCCTGGGGAGGGCTCCAGGCCGTAACATGAAAAAGGAGGCTGCGTCCCGTGTACTGATGATCTACACCGGTTGCACTGCTGCCTCTCTCACAGCAGGTTTCTGCTTTCTAGTTGTGAGCCTTGGGGTTTTTGAGACAACTGCAGAGTAGCTGTGGAGAAGCACAGTGGGTAGTTCTGACATGGAAAATGCTTCCTGGAAGGAAATGCAGAAGCTGGGGGGGAGACTGAGAATAGGGCTGATGGGTAAGGGAGACCTCTTGCTGTGCATCAGGGCCTTTTGGGGCACAGATTCGCTTCTGAGAGCTGTAAACGTTTAGGGGGAAAAAAAGCTTTTTTTTCTGTTACGGTTGGTGCATGTCTGTCTTCAGTTTTACGGTCTCTGCAGCCTTTTGGAAAGGGAGGGCTGTGGGTCAGACATCCAGGAGCAAGGCAAGACCTGTGTTTCAGAAGGGACTATTGTTAGCCTCCTATGTGACTTGAGATGCGAGTGTAGGGTCCTTTCCTGCCCTCCCATGCTTCATCTTGTCAGCTCTAGGCACAAACTTTAGGATAGGGGCCTCTCCCTTGTTTTGGACGTGTGAGATGCATAGGCGAGAACTGAGTACAAGTAATATTGAGGGGCTGGTGTGCAGCAGGAACGCGCAAGGCAGAGGCTGCAGCATCTGTGTGGGGCTCTTCATCCTCTGGGATCAGCTCAAGTGGTGGGGGTGGTTCACAGTGGGTGTGTGTTTGGTTTTTGTGTGTGTTTTTTACTTTGCGAGCCTGGCAGGGCAGAAACAGTGGACAGCCGACCAGTCATTTGTATGGTTTCTTTCCTCAAATTGTGGCCAGGTGGCTGGGTGCGTTCCTTTCCCAGTCCCCCGAGGGCTCTGCTTTTGAGACTAGTCTTGGTCCCCACCTGCCCCCCCCAGCTGTTCGTGCTTTCCTGCTCAGGAATGCTTTGAAGTTACTTTTGGATTTGAAGCGGCTTGCCTTGGCTAAAGGTTTGACAGAGTGATTGCAGAAATGGTATGTTTCTATTTTACGCTTAGCTGTGCCAAAACTGGGGCTGGCCCCAGAATATAACCTGTATTGTTATTGGGTTTTTTACTGCTGAGGTTACGTTTTCCTGTAATGTGCTTTTAAAACTTAAATTTTCTTTTTAAACTTCAACTCCATCTCCCTACATGGTTTGAAAAAGAAAAAAACAAACAAACAAACCCCCCAAAATCATTGTCTACGTCTCCCACTTCTCCAGTGCAAATAGCCCTTCAACAATAAATCCAGCACTCATCTCAGGCAGTGCTTTGTACAGGAAAATGCTTGCTTATGTGTGGAGTCCACAAGCAGTAATCAGTGTCATGTGCTGTGCTGTCTCGTCCACAGATGCCTCTACATGAACTGAGGCTCAGGGTGGTCTTCATACATTTTATATGTATGCGTATATATACACACATAATATAGATGTGTATATATGGTGTATATAGTCACAATATATTTATTAAGTGTAGTAGGTTATATTATATATCCTATTTTTATTTTTTTATGTAAGCTATATATATAGAGAGAGATGCATTGTCCTGCTTCTGTCTGTTTTTCTCCAAATACTGAATCAATGAAATGTGAACAATGAAAATAGAACCTCTTCTGCCCTGACTTTAAAGAAAATGGAACTGGACAAAGAAATTCACTTGTGTTTTGAAAAGATGCTGTCAAAGCCATACTGGTAATTTTTCAAGTACATTCCAATGCAACTTTTTTCCTATGTGTTTTTTTTATTTTTGTGTGTTTATTTAAGAAATGGGGTGGAAGCCATTTGGTGGTGATAGTCTGTATTTGAGTGTGTTTTATGTGGGAGGTTAGCAGTCAGTCCTTGTCAGCATCTGCGTTTTTAAAGGATGAGAAGACTTCTGAACTTTTATACGTCCAAGGTTCAAAATCTCAGTACATCACTCTACATCAAGCCTGTAACTTCTACTTGGGCAGCAGTGTGTCTGGAAAACGTCAGTTTTGATTTAGAGATGGGCATTTTGGTGGTTACTTATGCTTATTGTTAATAATTGACAACTTTATTTGCAGTCAGACCTCCTTTAGCTTCCAGTTCCACATATGAGGTCTCTTTATGGCCTTTTTCCCTGCTGGAGTAAAGAACCATCTGCTCATGGAAACCTCTTTCCCCAGGTGTTTGTAGGCTGTGATTAAGTTCCCTCTTGATTTCTGCTTGGATGCAGCTTAAATGAGCTGCACTTCTTTGGTGTTTCCCTATATGGGATATCTTCTGGACATTGAGCTGTTCTTGCAGTTCCTTTCTAAACAAAGGAACATTTGCAGTTCCTTTTCAAAACTCTGTGTAAAGTGACCACAGGAGCTGATTTCCCAGGAATAGTTTCCCTAATGATGAATATTAGCGGAATACTCCTCCCACTTCCAGTCCTGCTGTTTCTGAAACCAGTGATCTCATTCTGTTTTAGCTGTAGGGTTGCACTGGGAGTTGATGCTCAGTTATTTGCTGCGAGCACTGAGTCCTTTTAATGTGTGTCAAAGCCTGATTGCTGCTGTAATATGGATATGCCTTCACAACATCCGTGTGGGGAGAAAAATTCTGAAGGGTGAGAGAGAACTGTTTTATTTGAACACAGTGCTTCTGTGGATAATTTTCACATGTCTTAAAACAAAATAAAACAAAAAAACTCACGTAATCTTTTATAGGACATTTAATAGTATCCAACGTTAAGGCTGTAAATCCAAGCTATCACCTCAGTCTGTGCCTCACTCCCATATATACAAAGGGTGATGCTATAAAAATAACATTTTTCTACTCCTAAGCAAAATAATTAAAAACATCACAGACTGTATCCCCGGTGACAGCTATGCTTGTGTAAAGTCTTAGGCTGAAGAGAGGTTAAAGCAGAACCTGTAACCCCAAGATATCTCCTGGCTGGTTTTACATGACAAGATGATTCTGATTGAAAACTGTCGAATTCCCCAGAAGAAAGAGGGTATTGATCCTGGTTCGTTTAGGTATGGGAGGAACAATGTGTCCTTGTTTCTATCTTAATAACTTTGATAGTGATACAAATAATCCAATAAATGGACTGTGTGCCGCTCAAAGGGGGGATGCAGGTACGACTGGTGATCCTTTGTTAGAAGAAAAACTACTTCTGCTGTGTGTCTCAATGACTATGTATCACTGATGCTCATCTTTGCCCATTTATTTTATATTCCCTTTCTGGCACTTTAAAAAGGACCCCAATGTTTGGTAGACAAACAGTATCCCCTTTGTCGAGGCTGTTTCGAGGGCTTTGGTTTCATTATTTGTGGTGGGAGTGTGTGTGTGCATGCTGGGAGGGGGAAATGCCATCTGGAAAATCTGTAAGAGAAACTGTCGATGAATGTGGGCTCTCACCTCACGGAGGAGAAGGGGGGTAGCGGCAGTGGCGCTGGAGTTCAGCATTTCAGGCATGATAAACGCAGCTTGTGTCTGCCAGGGGTTGTTACGTGAGTCCAGAGCTGGGCACCGGGGACGGTGTGAGCAGAGGGGGAAGACAAGGAAGCAATTATTTCTCCAGAAGGGTCCAACTTGCCTTTGGGAGGGTATATAGGGCTCAGACTACAGAGCTGGGGATGCTGAACTTCCAAGCGAGCAGCATGTCCAGCAGCACGCCCAGAATCTGTGCATCAGCAGAGGCCCTTTCGCGTTCGCAGTGGGGTGTTTCTGCCAACAAAGAGCGAGCGGCTGTTTCCCCCACAAACAAGTTGTGAGCCTCCTCCAGGAGGTGTTTTCCCCTTGCAGTTAGCTGGTTCCCAGTTTGCAGCTGTGTTTTCTGTGGTGTAGAGCTAGTGGGCACCCTTGGATCCTGCTGCTAGCTGTATAGGGCTGGTGACCTCAGAGGTAGGATCTGGGCAAGAACCGAACACTTGTCCGAAGTACAGCTTTGCAAGCATGGACCCTTGGTGCAGAGTCTGAGCCAGCATGCTGTTGCACATGGCACAGCTGTGCAGAAGCCATGTGGGCTGTGCATCCACGCCCCGTGGTTCATGATGGCAGTACAAGATCTGTCATGGACCAAAAAATCCATGACACAGCTGAAGAGGGGGATTGGAGAACAGTTTGACTCATTAGGGATCATTTTGCGTTACCCTGTCCAGAGATGTCCGTGCAAAGCACTTTTACTAGTAGTCTGTTGTAGTCTCCTTAAGTTTCCAGTTTTGCCTTTCATAGAATCATAGAATAGTTTGGGTTGGAAGGGACTTTTGAAGGTCATCTAGGCCAACCCCCCTGCCATGGGCAGGGACATCTTCAACTAGATCAGGTTGCTCAGAGTCCTGTCCAACCTGACCTTGAATGTTTCCAGGGATGGGGCATCTACCACCTCTCTGGGCAACCTGTTCCAGTGTTTCACCACCCTCATTGTAAAAAATTTCTTCCTTATATGTAGCCTAAATCTACCCTCCTTTAGTTTAAAACCATTCCCCCTTGTCCTGTTGCAGCAGGCCCTGCTAAAAAGTTTGTCCCCATCTTTCTTATAAGCCCCGCTTTCAGAACTGAAAGGCTGCAATAAGGTCTCCCCGGAGCCTTCTCTTCTCCAGGCTGAATAACCCCAACTCCCTCAGCCTTTCTTCATAGGAGAGGTGTTCCACCACCCTGATCATTTTCATGGCCCTCCTTTGGACCCGCTCCAATAGGTCCATGTCTTTCCTGTGCTGAGGACTCTAGAGCTGGACGCAGTACTCCAGGTAGGGTCCCACCAGAGCAGAGTAGAGGGGTAGAATCACCTCCCTCGACCTGCTGGCCACGCTTCTTTTGGTGCAGCCCAGGATACTGTTGGTCTTCTGGGCTGCAAGCGCACATTGTCGGCTCACGTCCAGCTTTTCATGCACCAGTACCCCCAAGTCCTTCTCGGCGGGGCTGCTCTCAATCCCTTCATCCCCCAGCCTGTAGTGATACCAGGAGTTGCCCTGACCCAGGTGCAGGACCCTGCACTTGGCCTTGTTGAACCTCATGAGGTTCACAAGGGCCCACTTCTCAAGCTTTCTCTAGCTGTTTTATCTGTTGCTTGAACAGTAACCTTTGAGGAGGCAAGGACTGCATCTTCATTCTGCTTATACATATAAGGATATCCCTTGATGCTTCTACAGGTCGTATTTGCAGACTTGTTTCAAATGACATGCAGCGCATGCATCTGTTTTCTGTGTGGTTGCAATCTGTTGTTGTGGTAATGGTGGTATGGGTGTTTTTTTTTTTTCCCCTTCAAGATTAGGTTCAACGGTATACCCCTCATGTGGGTTTGTTTACCTAGTGGTGCCGTCTTCCTTTTTACTGCAGGGGTAGAAAAGGTGAAAATCACATTGTTCTTCTGAATACTTGCATTCTCTTTACTTGGGGGGAGTAAGGAGAGATACAGAGTGCATCTCTGATTTCATTTATTTAAAAATACATAGCAACTCAGTGATGCAACTTGGTTATCCATGCAAAAAGTGTCTCTGTTAAACTCTTTAATGAATAGTGCTCAAATGAATGTGGGGAACAAGGGAGATCTTTTTAGTTACTTCGTAAGCTCTGTTTCTGTGTACATCTATCACAGAGGGTGATATTTAGTCAGTATTGGAGAAGATTTACTTTTTCTCAGGAAAGGAGGTGGTATGTTGGACAAGATTGAAGAATTAGTTGGATAGAATAATGTTGAATAGAAATAATTAAAAAAAGGAAAGCAAAACTCGCTGGGAACTCTGATATTAAAAAAACTGTACCTTTGAAGTAAGCATTTTTTACCTTATTTTCCACTTTTCCTACCCTGCTTTCCCATAATATTATATGGAACAAGGAAAGAAGCAAAATGTTCTTCAGGGAAATAGGAGTATCCTAGAAAGCTGCACATGGTGTTGTTAAAAGACTATGTTTAATTTTTTTTATGTTATATATAAATGCAGATATATTAAAAATGTTTTTAACAAACACAGAAGTAGTATATATTAATTCTGCCATGTACAAGCACAGCCCTTCTTGGTTGTGTGTTTTTTATGTATGCCTAAATCACACATACTGATTACTGCTACAGCTGTGATGCTTAGAGGAGCACTGAAATCCATCTCTATTGAAAACTATCATCAGAATGTATGTGGTGTGCAGCATAGAGGGAAGTTGACTTGGGTGTGTTGTGCACCCAAAGCCAAGCACTTGTGCATAACTCAGTCTTCATAATGGACTTTAAAGATCTTCACCTTTCATTGTGCAAAATGTGGCATAACCTTTTTGCTTTTGGGTGTAGGGATCTGGAGAAAGGAAAGTGAAAAGGGAAAGTCCACTTGTGGTATGTTGGGTAGATCCTACTAGCATTGTCTGTCTTAACTGCAGATGATGGAACCTGGGGGAGGTTTAGAGCCTCTGAAATAAAGACAGAGGACGGAAAGAGTTTGTTTGCTACTTGGACACCTTGCTGTAGATATGCACGACATGCAGTGCTTACACTTAGAGTATGAGGGAATTATGTCCCATTCTGAGCTTCCTCTCCTGCATTACTGCGTACACAGCCTCTTACAACACATTGCATGTCGTATTTGGGACCAGGTTGGACTCGTGATTAGTGCAGTTGGGAAAGAAGAGGACTTGTTTAGAGTTTTTCCTATCAGCGAGAACTTTGCTCAGTACACACTGATTGAACTTACTTTGGTGCTTTGGAAGGCTCCTACGTTTGTTTCTTTTTTTTTTTTTTTTTTAAAGAAGGTGGATGGAAGATGCATTGTAAACAAGAGTCTGCACGAAAAGTAGGACAAGCTTGATGACAAAAGCAGCACACAAAAACTTGCCGAAGAAATGTAATTTTAGTCTTGGACACAGAAGAGAAGATCTTAGATGCATGTGTCACAAACCCTGGGTTACTGTGATGAATGGGTTTTTTGGACGCTTGATTTGAAACTCTGACGTTTAACTTGCAGAAGTGGCAGCACCTGAAAACTCAATGCATATTTTGTTTTGATAAAGTATAACAACAGTGCTAAATCATCTGAAAAATCCAATTCCAGTTGTCTCCAGTTGGCCGTTTTAAATTACTAGATACTTTTTGGCCTTAATCTCTCCATGACTCACTTGAATTTTCAGGACCGCTATGGAAGTTAATTCAGGTTGGTGAAACATTTTGATGTGCCCTAGGAGGGAATTAAACAGCTCTGTGGGAACAGAATTTAAATTGATTTGGTAAAGGAGAGATGAGGCTGTGCATGAGACAATAAGAATAACAAAACATGGTATAGCTCTTCACTTAGGGGAGCACCACACAGTCTGCATGTTGGGTAAGGCACAGGTTCTGCAGAAAAATTGTTTGATTACATTATTAAAACATTCCTATTTTTAGGTGTTTATAACATGCAAAAGTACACTGAATTGAACCTTCATAGGTATTGCTTAATACCCAGGTGCTTTGCATCATTAATGTTCAGTTAACATAGTCCGTATGTGGAATTTAACAGTGCTAGTGCAGAACACATAGAGCATCAGCTGGGATTTTGCTAAGTGTGTAGACTCCTTAAGTGACATATTTCATGTCCCAAAACACCTAGCATTCATGGACTTATGAAAGGGTAGGTGAAGGAGAGTGCTTCTCTGGTCATTGCACGATAGAGCTCTGAAGTTCCCAGGAAGTTTCAGTTGGGGTAAAACAGCTGGTATCATTTGTTCAACAGTCAGGATTTTGAAGCTTGAGAAGAGATTTCTAACAGCCAGAGTGACCATTTTTAGGATATGGATTTTCCTAGCCATTTGAATAGCTAAATGCTTGTTCAGGTTTCTTCTATTTATATCTGAACGGTTTGCAGTGTATTTTGTCTCAGCAATGCAGTGTTGCCCTATTCATACCTGTCTGTCTCAATAGTTCGTGTGTACCTCCTGGATCATGTCAAATATAAATACAAATACTCACCTTCAATTTCTTGACACCAGTCATCTACTCTTTCCACAGCATGACTTGCATGGTTTGGAGAAAACACCTCTCTTCTGCTCCGGTGGGTGCCTTGAGCCAGCCTCCATTGCCCTTTCATTTCAATATTTCACGTGCACCTTTTTGCTTGTTCTCATTATTCCATAAGACCTCTCGTGGTTCTTCATACCCCTCCATAAGAAATACCGTTGTCTTGGAGGGTGCGCCTTGCCTCTCAGTACGACCAGTATTCTGTAGCCTGCTCAATTTTCCCCCTATTTGCCTAAATTTGTATGGTTTTGTGCAGCATTCTCATTGGGGCAAGGGCTGCCACTTTGTTCGGCTAGTACAGTGCTGGGCAGAGTAGACTGAGGTGCTTAGGGGCTATTATAAGAATAAACTAAGAATGATTTTTAAATAACGTCAACCTGCTGTGCTCAGGAAGAGGAGAAAGGAGAGTGGGAAATGTCCTTGCAACTCTCCTGGAGCAGAGGAGAGATCATTTAGAAACTAGAAGAAGTGTCAAAAGGAAGTAGCTCGTTGCACAACACTGATCATGGTAGCGAATGTGTAACAGGGGCTTGGAAAAAGTGGGGAGAGGGGAGTATCAAGGTGGGATTCAACCAGTGTGTTGCTCCATCCCTTCTTTTCACAGGGTTGTTCATCTGGAATGACAGCTGTCACCATGTATTGTAAGAGGCAGTGTCAAAAAAGTGTTAGATGCAGTTCTTCAAAGTTGCCTCAATGTTAAACGCAGCGTGTTGCTGTCGCTGAAAACCATCCGTAACTCTACGAACTGGTGAGACTGGCTTTAAAGCCTAGAATAACTCCGAGGAGTTTGTGCGAATCTAAGTAGCGATGGCAGGGATGTCAGCTTAATCAGCAGTCACGTTCCAGAGGAGTAAAATGACCAGCTGAAGGCCAGTGTATCTTGCTGTCTTACAGCAGCTGAATCCTCGTGATGAGTCTGGGGATTAGAGGTAATAAACATCACAAAGTGCAGCCTTAGAGGACATGCCCTGTTTCACTGGGCACCCATGGCTAGATTTCTCTTCTACCTGCATGATGATACAAATCTCAGAAAGTTCAGGGCTAATTACTTGGTTCACTGGTAGCTCTCATTTGTATGTAGCCTTCCCTCCCAAAGGGAATCTAAAGTAGATTACCGATGATAGCGCTGCTACCTTGTAGCTCGACCCAGAGGTGCGAGAAACAGCAAGTGGAAGGCTCTGCACAACACAATGTGATAGAGGTTTTGGCAGAAGTTATCCAAACAAGCATTTGAAAGTTGTATTTGCCAAGGGATTCTGGATTTCCAGGCAAAGATGCCACTTTAAAGCTCTTATCCGAATGATCCACACACAGCAAGCTAGAGGGAGTCCACGGATCCACTGAACATTCCGTTGCAGTCAGCAGGGAGGGACCTGTGCTCTCGTGTTTGTGGGTAGAGAGGCTCAGGGAGGGCTGAAAGAGAGAAATGTCCTCTCTCCTGAGTTAATATTTAGACAATGCTACCTCTTTTTTCATAAATACGTCTATTTTTATATTTCTGCATTTCCCAGAAAGTTTTGGGAGTAAGCCCTCCAGAAACTTAAATACGGTGTTTAGCCCTTGCTGTACAGTTACTTCTCTTGGCAGAGCTGGGCTCACTGTTCTTGAGCTTCTGATTACAGGATATGTATTTTTCATTTTTAATTCCTTGGTGTGTCTTCACTCAAATTACCTCCTTCCTTGCCAGCGGTGGAGGTTAGGTCCCACCACAAAGTAATTACTAGCACTGGAGATGCACATACTTCTCCCTTCTTCCAGTCACCCAGCTTGTGCCCAGTGCCTGTGTGCCGTATGCGTGTGTGGTCTTAATAGCAAGGGCAGACAGCAGCACAGGGGCCGTAAGCCTGCTCTTATTTTTATTACCTGTTTGCAGCTGAACTCTGTTGACATCTCACCAGCTTGATACGTTCGGATGTGTAAGGGTCCTGTGTCAGCCTTGCAGACTGCTGGTGGCACAGCCACAGCACCATGGCTGCCTCCCACGGTGCTGATGCAGCAGGCAGTTAATTCTCTGTTGCTGTTTACTAGCCACACTGTGTATGTGCTTGCTCTCTGCTTTAATTCTGTATATGCAGTAAATACTCTGTGTGAAGGCAGGAGAAAGCTTTGAAAGAAAGATTAACACTCTCTTCTTTTATGTGTATTTGGCCTCAGATTCTAGCTGCTTGATTTATGGATGTGCTTCTCACAACTACTGACGAGTTGTGGCAGAGGACTACGCTGTACACTGTTGGGATGCAGTACAGCTGGTGTAGGGTACTCTCCTGCAAGAGAAAAAAACTAGCAATAGGGATGGGAATTTTTTTAAGGCAGAATTGCAACTGCCAAAAATGCATTTGATTTTTTTTTTTTTAAGTGGAGTTGTTAGTAGCTTTGCGGAATTGTTCTAAAGCTTGAGTCCTTCCAAGTTCTTGATCCTCTATCATACTTTAGACCTGGGAGAGTAAGTCCCTTTTCAGCAAGCCAAACAGTGGCTGCCTCATGAATGGAAATGGGGAGCTACCAAGTTACAATGCCAACCTTTTTGCAGTTCTTGACAGTGCAAGGCAAACCTTTCAGCTTTGTCCAGTGAAAAGTTGCATGGCTTTCTTCTGTTTAGTGAGCTTGCAGTAAGTGGGACTAGGGAACAATTCTGCCAACACGTGATGCACATTTCATTGCTGCTAGTCAAAATATGCATGTTGTGCTGTGACTTCCAGAGGCTCTGGGGAGGAAATTAGCATGATCACCACAGCACTAGTGCTCTTGTGAAATCATCAAAGCCTTTATCCTCTTTTATGCTTACTAAATGAATCCTTGGGGGGAAAATTTTGAAGTTGAGTGTGAAAAATCCTTTGTTCTTTAAAGTATAATATCACCGCTCCGGCTATTTGATGATTGCAAGCAGTAGAAGGAGCAGAAGTCTGGCTAAACGCTATCTCTACAAGGAGGAATAAAACTGAGTCAGCAGGCATTAGCATGTGTAGGACATAGCTCCCTGGCTGCTTTACCCAATGGCTTGTTTAGTCTTGTTCTGCTTCGTGTTAGCAGCTTTTGGCAATGTACAGTGATTAGCGCTCTGTGTCTTTCCTCGCTGTTCCTCTCTGTATCCTGGGGCTAGGATTAGGTTACAGCCCTGAAATGGCATGGTTGTCTGCATTGACTGAGAGCTGAATAGTAAGGGCAGAGTTTTGTTGATAGACTGAAATGCCTTCTGTGTTTGTTTCCCTTCTCTGGAGGAGGGATGACATTATTTTCATTTGTAGTCTTTCTGTCTCTGACCTAAACATGTGGTGTCCAATTTCCTTCCCTGGCAGGTGACCTGGAAAATGAGGAATGGTGTCTGGGTACAGAGCTGACTCCAGCAGCAATAAAGACTGAGCCAGCGTTGTGTGAGACATCAGGCCTTGCTCCCTCAGTCAGTCTCACTGTCACGGCCACGTCGCTGGAGGGGGAACAACCTGAGCTACAGACGGATGCCCTGGTACATGCAGACTTTCTGTTCTCCTCTCTGCGCAATTATCTACAGATTCTCCTAAGACTCTGCATACCAGTGTAGCCTCCTTGGTGCCAAAGGTTGTCAATTCAGGGTGCACACTGCAGTCTGCTTTATTATTTTTTAATGGTTGCTCGTGTCCCACTGCTGCTGTAAGAGCTTGTGTTTCAAAACACTTATCTGCATCTTCAGGTCTTAATGGTTGGATGCACAATTTTCTCTTCTATGCTAGCCCCAAAGCCTGGGGTTCATGCGTTTTTAAAAATATTTAAACAGTTTCTAATGAACCAGTCCTACCTGAACTGACTAACCTATTTGCCCTATTGAGCCTGTGGCAAGCTAAGTGTCTTCCATAATAACTTGCTTTAGTGTTGCTGTGCCTTCCCCTAATCAGAACAAGACTCCTTGTTTGAAACGATGGGAGAGTTTCCCTGTTTGCCTGCTAAGTCACTTTTGCCAGATCTGTGAAGCTTTGACATTTCAACCTGCCTCACACGGAGCATTTGTGATGCCTTTCTGATCACAGCTGGAGCAGCCAGTGGGCATTCTCAAGGGCTTAGTTTGGCTGTGGTTAAGGAGAATGAGCTGCAGCAGCCGATGGCTCACCAGAGTCCCCTGTCAGTGGAGGAAGAAGCATGACTGTTCTCAGTCCCCAGGGTGCGATGTCAGTCCAGGCCGAGTGGAGTTAATATATGCTGAAAATAAATGTTTCCACTTGGATGTGGATCAGAAATACATGCAACAGAAATTATTTTATGAGAAACTGAGAAAATTAAACACAAGTTTCCCATAATCCTCTTCTAGTATGAACGTGCTGTCCTTGGTACATAGCCCTGCTGCAGCTAGGGATGCCATAATTTGCAAAGAGTATATTGGGACTAGCTAGTGGCTCACTACCATTGCACGGATTAGTTACACAGATTATTGAGAGAGACTTTGGCTGCAATGAGCATGCTGGTGTGCCAGACTGACTTCCTCAAACCTGGGACTGTAGCATTCAGGCAGACTCTGGGCAACAGCTTGGCAGCCTGGTGCCCCAGCCCTGTCAACAGGGCAAGCCAGATGTCTTCCAAACTTCATCAGCCGTGACTGTCTCTTTTCCTGCTTCTCCACACCGTGAAAAGAACTTGGGTTTGATAATCTGGTGCTCAACGACTGGCACCTTGCTCTTGCTCCTAGATGACAATGGTCTTGAACAGGCCCTCCCCCACTGCCAGGAGTATTTCTGTCTCTACTCAAACAGACTCTGCAGTCCGGCATATCCTAGTGGCAGCTCTGTTGCTAAGAGAAGTAATTTGAGTGGGTTGCATGCTAGCTTTCAGCCTGAAATGTCATCTCTGAGGCATAATCTTTTATTTAGCTAAATATAGTAGTAAGAAAAGCCACAGTGGGAGTAGTGAGGGCAGTATTCTCTGTAGCCTGGTTTAGCAAAGTGTGTGAAGCAGTTAAAACTTTGCCTATAGCAGAGCAGGAGGAGAGGGAAACCTCTCCATTTATGGAGAAGTCATCCTTGTATCCTTGTATTAAGATTTTTTAAGATGTGTGCTTTGGGTTTTCATGCTATTAATTTCTCTTTTCTAGATGAAACCACTGAGCCAGAAAGTTCTTCCAGAGATTAAATTGGAGCCCCATGAAGTGGATCAGTTCCTGAACCTCTCTTCTAAGGAAGGTCTGTTAATTACCAACCCAAAATGTAGGGGCAGATGACCAGAATGCACAATGAATGTACTTTACCCTGATTAAATATTTGGCTTCCTCATTTGTCACGTTAATCTTTAGGCTGAAGCTGTTGCCTTCTAGGGATTCAACTCAGGCTGCTGAAGAGCCAGTCTCTCTCTGACCCATTTATGTGTTTTTTCTTTTTTTTTTTTTCCTTGCCCATCACAAAGAAAATGATCCCTTTTGTGTCTGTAGTGTATTAACAATTGTACAGTTGCTGGAGGGAGCTTGAATCCTTAAAGTCCAGGATTATTTAGACTAGAATAGAAATCAATTTGAGGGGACTTAAGTAAGGCGCAGAAAACATGAAGAGTGTAAGTGGCAACTTTACCGTTTTAACGATAAAGTTACAAAAGCAAGGATGTGAGTTTATTGGAAATTAAAAGTTAGGTGCATCTGTTTGTAGCATATTAGTTTTAGCAGAGTTTTTAAGAACCACCAGGATCCCTTTGCTCTAATCTATAAATGAAGAAGGAGGAGCAATGATCCCTGCCCTGAAGGTTAACATGATTTTGTGGCAATAATCTGTCAACCCAAGGAAAGTTTGAGAGCGCCAAATATTTGGTCTGTTATTGAATATTCTGTTAGTGAATTCATTTGTGTAGGTAAGTAGAACTGCTCTAGGGAGAGAAGCAAGGGATGTAGCAGGTGGAAAAAGGGAGGCTATATCTCAACCCAGGGCATAGACTTGATTGCTCAATTTGTGGGATTAAGGGCCTTGCTGATTTTCAAGTGTGTATCTTTTTCTGGCAACTACTAGAGTTAAGATGCTAGACAAAAAGAGTGCATATATAATAGCTTGCTTTTGTTACTGTTTTTCTTCCTTCCTCCCCCACCACCCATTTGATCTTTTCGACTCAAAATTTGCGAAGTATAACAGAAGTGGAAGGTGGCAAGTT
Organism: Calonectris borealis; assembly: GCF_964195595.1. Lineage (NCBI taxonomy): Eukaryota > Metazoa > Chordata > Aves > Procellariiformes > Procellariidae > Calonectris > Calonectris borealis. The sequence goes on from NC_134312.1 coordinate 64,997,408, forward strand.
CAGCCCAGTATCTTCCTACTCCCAATTTTCTTTGCTGTAAATTTATCTCTGAGAAAAAATGACTTAGTTATGCCTGTTTTGGATATCTGCTAAATTGTTCATGTAATATGAGTAGGTGAGACATTGCCCTGTTTCTCTTGGTCCAGACCCATTTGGTCATAAGCAGCACTTTGCTTGCCAATTCTAGCCACACGTTCTTTTGGCTACAAGTGCAGTAGAAGTTAGCTTATGGCCCTGGATAGCACAGTGTGAAAGAGGTTCCTGTGGTGGTTGCCTGTGCTGCTCCTGCTCCATCAGTACATTAAAACCGTCACTGTCGCTAGGTTGTCACTTCCTCCCAGTTGTGCCAAACCAGGTCCTTAGGAGGCAGGTTATTTCTTTCCTCCCTGTTCATATATCACCTTGAACGTGATACCTTCTCTTGAAAAATACTGGCGATTTGTTTAATCCACAGCACAGTTAGGAAAGACTATTGGTTTTGGAGAGAAAGCACGCTGGTTCAGAGCCCTCTGTTAATGTGGTTTCCCAGGGATAGGGGACTTGTACTGGAGGGCTATACTTAAACTTCAGAGCATTTGGAGAAGAAGCTGAAGTGTAGGTAGAAATGACTGGAGCATATGCACAGAGACCTGTTTTGTCTGTTGAACCTAAAGATAACTGCTGCGTTTCATTCCTCCTTTGGAGACCTGCATGCTCTGAAAATCTTCCAAGTTGCCACTTTTGCTTGATCCATTTTTTAGCAGAGTTTTTAGTCTTGGAAACTGGGTGGTGCTGGTGGTGGCAGCTCTAGTGGAAATTTAAATTAGCACCTCAAAACCTTGTGTTATATGTCTCTCTTGCCATTTAGCGGTGGATCCCCTGCATTTGCCTCCAACCCCTCCCAGCAGCCATGGCAGTGACTCTGAAGGAGGGCAAAGCCCAGCTAGATCGCTCCCTCCTTCAAGCCCAATCCAACTACAAGCCACGGCTAAAGTGACATCGCGCACAGCTTCAGCGCTCTCCAATTCCCCACTCCTGACTGCACCACATGTAAGTTGGGCTGGCTTTTTCCAGCATCCGTCCATCTATCTTCGTTCGTTCCTTCCTTCATTCGTTCCTTCCTTCGTTCCTCCCTCCCTTCCTCCCTCCCTCCACCCCCCCCTTCTTTTTTTTAAATTTAAATTACTGTTTTTGCCATGGACTTGCTAACTTTCTGTTGTTCTTTAGACAAACCCATCTCTGGTCAAAACTGCAGATCCAGTAATTCTTGCTCACTGGTCTGTTCTGTTCCCACAGAGAACAGCGTATGCCTCTCCTCTAAGTTGGGACAGGGTTCAACAGTGTTACTAGGTTTCTCCCACCATGGATTGTGGTTTGCATAAGGGCCCAGCCCTGCTGGGTTAACCTGTCTCTGGTAGATCTGCATCTGTCCTCTTGTCTTATCGAAAGGAAGTGGTGATCTTTAGGGAGGGATTTTCAGTAGTGCTTCTCATTTGACTCTTTCCCTGTTTGAGCCAAGGGAGGTTTTACTGTTGGTCTCAGTGTGTGCAGAGCTGGGCCAAGAACAACTGTTCTGAGGGAATCCTGTCCCAAAGGTTCAGTCTCTGAATGGAACCTATCTAAAAGGTCTTCCCCTTCCATGCATTCCCAATTGCAAGAGGCTACTGTGTTAATAGGCAGAGTCCTCTCTGAAGTGGGAGAGCTGCTGCCTCTGTTCCCTAACACCCTTTTCTCTCGGGCTGTGCGCACTTACTGTTATATTATTTCATTTCTATGACACTTGCAGAAATTACAGGGGACTGGCCCACTCATCCTGACAGAGGAGGAGAAGAGGACGCTGATAGCAGAGGGGTACCCAATCCCTACCAAACTGCCCCTGACAAAAGCAGAGGAGAAAGTGCTGAAGAAAATCCGCAGGAAAATAAAGAACAAGGTAAATGTTAATTTACCCTAAATTACCCTTTGCTGGGTAATTCCTACTCATTTTTCATTTAAAAAAATGTTGCAACAATTCTGCAGTAATGGTCTGTGGTACTGTTGAATGCTGTAAGATGTCTGTTAACAAAGTGTTTTTCTTTGTTCGTAAACACATCCAATAAATTGTCTGTCAGTGTGACAGTGTGCCTCTGTCTAGGTATTTACCTGAACACGTGAACAATAGAGTATTTAGCAAGTAGGGTATCAAGTTGCTGTTGCTTGGCTCCATTTTAAAAACAGTACAATCCTACCCTTATGGTAGGCAAAGACCTCTGTGTTCTTTCCATGGTGGTGAAGGTGTTCTTTTCTACTGTTTCATGTTTTAAAATCTGACTGTATATTTCAGTGCCCTCGTCTTTTGACCACTGAATTCCATGACCTTTAAATGGATGGTTGATACCAAGGCTGTGAAATGCCCTACAAGTCTTTTCTTTCTTCCGACATGGGGAAGAGCTAGTGATAGGGAGGAAGGCATTTTTTTTTCAGACCTGGCCAGCTCACTTGTTCTGAAGGATATTAGCATACCTTTGAAGGTTAATGCATTCTGTTATTGGTTTTGCAGATAGAGCGGTAAATTTGCCTACACTGAATTGGAATTTGGTCTTGTAACAGATTTTTTCAAAAATTTTTGAAAGCGACCTTGTGCATTTTATATACCGCTTTCATATAAACAGAGTCATTTATATTGGAAGGCCTCTCTGGAAGTGCTTTGGTCCAACTCCTTTCTTTGAAAGCAACATCAGCTTAGATCAAGTTGCTCAAGGATTTGTCCAGTCATGTTTTACTGTCTCAGAGGGTGAAGAGTCCCCAGCATCTGGGGGCAACCTGTTCCCATATTAGGCCACTCTTGTGGTAAAAACAAATAAATAGAATTCTTAACGTCTAATTGGAATTTCCCTTGTTGCAACTTGTATTTGATGCCTCTTGCCACTTTGCTGTACACCTCTGAGAAGACTCTGACATCATCTTTGCTACACAAGATAGTTGAAGACAGCAATAGGATTCCCTCCTTAGCCTTCTCTTCTTAAATCTGAACAAACCCAGCTTTCTCGGCCTTTTCTGATACATCATGTGCTCCAGCATGCTTATTATAGCAGTGCCCCTCCTCTGGACTTCTGTACATGCAAAGTATTTATTTCAGAGCCACAAACTGTACACTGTACTCAACTGTGGTCTTGCAGGCTCTGAATAGAGGGGAAGAACCACTTCCTTCGACCTAGCTAGCTACAATCTTGTTAATATAGACCCTGATCTGGTTGGCCACCTTTGCTACAGGGGCACATTGCTGACTTACGTTTGCGTTGTTCATCAGGACCCCCAAGTCTTTTTCTGCAAAGCTGCTTTCTAACGTATGCACGGGCTTTTCCTCTCCCAGATGCAGGGCATTGTCCTGGGATCATCTTTTAGTATTTGTCCTAGGATATTCTCTCCAGATGAATCTGATTTACTTTTTGAGGTTAGTTCTGTAAGAGCAGGGAATGATCTTTTTCCTACTACTGAGAGGAGCAGTCTTGCTTCAGGATGTGGAAACAGACCAAGTCAGTGCTTTGCTTGCCAGGAATAGAAATGAGAACAGCACTGAGGCTTGAATCTAATGACGTCGGGGCTTTTTACCAGTTTATTAATTCATCTCTGATGCTTTTTTTTCTATGCGATATTTGATGTTTTTCTTCCTTTTTCCTTAGATCTCTGCCCAGGAAAGCAGAAGAAAAAAGAAAGAATACATGGACAGTCTGGAAAAAAAGTAAGACAGCCTCCTTCCTGTTTCAAGCAGGGCAATAGCACTAGTTACTGGACTGGGACGGGATCCAGCTGTTGATGCTGGGACTGTTTCGTGCACAGAGTGCCAGCTGCCATCTCGTGGTTATGACGGAGAAAAGGCCCTTCTGGCTTCTGCTTGTACATGTGCTGAGGTGCTGCGTTCATAACTGTCTCTACCTGCAACACGTTGCTAACATGCCAACAAAGACTTTAAACCTTAAATAAGGCAAGACCCATCTGCTGTTGGCCTCCCCCTCATGCAACTCTGTTGGCCTAGTGAGTAGGCAGCGTCCAGGGAAAGGTGGATTCAGAGTGAATATATTCTGTCTTCTAGTGCAGATGGAGACAGAAATAGGAAGTGGGTGAGTCAAGACTGCCTGGGAAAATAAGCAGGACTCAGGAAAACAGCATGTGACCCATCAACTTCCCTTAGCGAGAAGGAGCCAAACCCCCAGTTAGTGATTTATATCCCAAATTAATCTTTCTTCCAAGAGAGAAGTATTCTAGTATTTCTCTTATGCGCTTCACCAGATGGATCTGTTAAACCCCTGGTACCATCTTTGGTGATACCATTGATGTAATTTCCTTTTTTTCCTCTTATCTCTTTATAACTGAGTCTCGCTTTCTTAGAGTTACTCTTGTGAAATTCCACCCTATGCATACAGATATCAAAGCTATTTCCCTTTACCTTTTTCCTTTTTGAAGCTATTCCAGATGGTCATGTTTGTCTTTTTAGGAGTCCCATATTTTTACTTGGACCTGTTATGTGGCATTTTATGATAATTTCCTTTAGTTTAGGGGTTTCCAGGGGCAGTGTGGAGATGAGCACTCTCTTGAGAATTAACCTCTGGCTTATTAACCTCCATAAACTTGAAATTTGAGGATCTGATTTCGGAAGCATGGCATTCACCAAATTGCTTGGTGCCTTATCCTAGCAATGAAATGCAAAGGAACACCTTTGCACAAAACACTTGCTAACAACATAAGTATAGCATGTTCTGTGACTTTTAAAGTATCTGTCCCGTGGCCTGATGCACAGAGAAAGTCTGAGCAGGGTCTTTGCTGTTGCTATTTCAAGGGGCAAAAAATAATTACAGCCCATCCTGAGTGAGCTGCACCTACTGGGATGTAGTTGAGCACTGTAAGCAGGTGCTCCACAGCTACTAGTATCTTTTGCGATGTCTTTTACACTATGAAGTATGATTAAAGATTATGACTAAAGTTCGTTGGTGTAACTTTTCATTAAATGTAGGCAAGATCATAGAGGTCTCTGTGAAAGCAAGTTTGGTTTGTTTTACAATCTCTTTAATAAATGACTGGTTTTTTACATTCCTCTTTCTTTCCTTGTGCTGTCTCCAGAGTTGAGACCTGTTCAAATGAAAATAGTGAGCTGCGTAAAAAAGTTGAAGTCCTGGAGAATACTAACAGGTAAGGTATGAAGGGAATAAAACAAAACTGTAGCATGATATTACAGTGAAAAGTGAAAATCTGGAAGTTAAGAGATCAATTGAAATGTGAACAATAGCTGTATCTGATGTGGTTAATATTAAAGAAAGATGAGGAAGGCCAGTTATCGTGACTGCAGTGTGATGTAAAGCATGGAGGCTTTGATGTTAGGTCTTAAACTGTCTCCCTAGCCTGTGGTGTGCTTGAGAGACCTTTTAGCACTCTTCTTTGAGTTCTTCCACTGCCCAGGGAAATATAATTAGTGATACATAACAAACAAAAAACTACAGCCGAACTGTCCAAATTGTCTTTATTTAGTGAAAAACTGTTTTGACAGGAGACCTTGATCTGGAACATGACACTTCCAGAAATTACAGTGCTGAAGCTCAAGAGTCATTAGTTCCTTCTGGACTACCAGATGTCATTGCAATTATTGTGCACCCTTCTAACCATCTCACACCCCAGAATTTCCTTCATATGAAGGGGGAAAATCAGCTTCTTGTTTCTTCATTTCTGAAGAAATGAGTGACTTATTGATGGCTTTCTCAAAGGACACATGGCAGAAAATGTTGAATAGCTGAGCTTTTAATCAGATGTTAGCTGAGAGTGGAGTGTCAGTCATGACTTATGCTCCATGTGTTCTCTAATGATGGCAAATTCCAACGAGTAGGTGCTAGATAAGCTCACTGTTAACACCTTCTAGTTAGAGGCATTTGTAGTGATGGTTGAATATTACCATTGAACATGATGGTAGCACTGAAATGTGGGAGGAGGCTGGGTTTTGAAGATAAGACCCACGATCATGGAAAACCGCCCTAGAGCTTGTCTGGCAGCCAATGTATTGCTAATTGAGTGGCATGTGTTGTTTCTAATCTCCGGATCCAATCTCTAATTTCATGGAGCCAGACCCTGTAGCACTGTAATTTGCTGGAGAGCGTCTCCCACACACTGCTCATGCATAAAGACATCTGCTGCTTGTTTGAAGAGAGCCAAGCCATTTCTAAGCCTCTTGTATCTTCCTCCAGGGTTTTACATAAAAGAACCAGGAATTGTTCTGTAGATGTAGAGTAGGGTTTTCTCTCCCAGGATCTGTCCCAGGAGGTGCTGAAGCCAGCTGCTCTAAGGAAAGGTGCAGCTGTGGATGAACCACTCAGGGACAACACGTTGTCAAGCCTAGAGTTGTTCTCCCCAGTTCAGCTAAACTTGGCCAGCTGTTTTCATCTCTGAGTTGTTGCGGATGCAGTCATGACAACAGCTTTGTTGGTATTGTCTGTCCTTTTAGACAGGACCTTTAGGATCTTCTCTATTATTTGATGATCTTAGTTCTCTCATGCTAAATGCTCTAAAAATATTTAACTAAGTGATATTATCTCCAAATCCTTCATACTTCGGGCATGTGGGATTAGTTGCATTGTTTTCTTCCATCTGCAATAGCATTGATACTGATTTGTAATCTCCTGCAGAGAGGCAGATGTTCCTGACCCTCTGCACATGAATTCTTGTAATTCATGGCAATGCTGTTTTGGCCATTTAGATACAAACTGTATCTAAAATCTGTTAAGGCTTCAAACTGAAGTACTGAGAAATTTGTAAAAGTGCCTGCTTTCATCAAGCCTGAGTTATGTAACATACCACATTATGGATTTTTTCACCTTAACCCCAAAGAACCACTTTTCTTATTTAGTGTATAATTGTGCAATTGTCTTATTCAGAGAATGGTTCCAGGCCCTTGTTCAATGTACATTATCCGCTTCCTACGGTGAATTCAAAATGTCTGGTTTCCTCATTGGTATTTATTTGCACAGAGCCTTGATGTGGCATTCAGAAACTGTTCAGAAGTTTCAGAACTTGTCTTCACAGCATCCTATAGCTGGTACTTCCGTCTCCTATGTACAGTCAGGAACCAAAGTTCAAAGCAGTGATGGTCAAAATTATGCAGCGTAAGTTTATTCTTGGATGCCCAAATTTATATGTTTAGGATTTTATTTCTCAAAGTACCTAGCACACATGTATCTTATTTAATATGCCCAAACAGAGCCCCAGTTGACTTTAGTTGCAACTTTGAGTGTTAAGTGCAGTAAAAAATGAAGATGTTGTTGAAGGTATTATCTAAAAGTAGACCTACAAACATTAGAGCTGTTCTTTTGTGAAAAATTGTGAGAGTGGAAGAAAGATAACAGGAAAATAAAGCTGTGATTACATGTAAAAATGTTCATGCATTCAAGTGTAGGTGAAGGCACAGTTGTTTTTTTATCTTGTTGGAAAATTGGGCTAAAGCCGCTTACCTAAAAGTTCATGCACATGTATGTGCTGTCAGTCAGTATCATGTTTTTATAGTCTGACTGGAGTTGAAAGGAACTGAAGGGCAATTTCCAAAACATACAACTATTGAACAACAGTTTCCTTTCTGTATGTGCAATCAGTTTTTCAGAGCATGTTATTCTATATATAGAACATATTTGCACAGATACATACCTAAGACTTCAGGGAAACCCTGCTTGCATTTCAAAATCTGGCTCCAAACCATGGAAATACTAGAATTTCTTCTGGTAAAAATGTTCCTACATTATTCTCAGTAACATGAAAAAATTTAGAAGAATCTTCCGGAGAGCCTGCCTTAGCCTGAAACTCTGGATCTGAAAGGATGTAATGTAAAAGGTGCAAGTGTGGTCAAAAAATTTGCATCCAGAAGCATCTCCCTTGACATGAATGCATCTTTAAAGGCAAGGCAGGAGACTGGGGATCAAGATGCAGGGGAGTTTTCAATTCTCATTACTCTGAGTGGGTGACTGCAGCATTTTTGGCATCTTTAGTATTAGAACACTAGCATATGTTTCCTCTCCTAATTTATGTGACTCAGTCCCTTAAAAGAAACCCATCCAAGTTCCTTTCTAGGCAGTTTTCTCAAAACTAAGGAAGCACTTTATTCCATGCATATCTGTTATGTCTTGTAGCCACAAGTAAGCCAGGCTCTCATTGGTTTGAGTAGCATCTGAACAATGTGGGGCACTGCTGTCTTAGAAAGCAAAGGGTATGAGAAGAAGCTGGCACCAAGCGTTGAACTGACTTGTCCCACTCACCAAGAAGGCTTGATCCACTTAAGTTTTGGCACTGGGACTGAAGGCAGAAGCTGCCAATGATCTAGGCGGTTGAATACGGTCTCTGATACCAGCATTGTCTAGCTGGGAGCATGGCTATTTGGGCTTAAAGACAGTATTGAAACATCTGGTACTGTGTATGACATATGAGAAATACTTTTGCTTTTCAGTTCTGTCGAGTCTGTATTTATAAATATATTGATGAACACTTTTGCTGGAGAAATGATAGACATAGGATCCAATTAGCATATGGTTGAGTATTGTACGTGGACAAAGCATGCAAGTAGCTGCTAGAGTTGCTCCCACGGAGTAATGACTAGCAAGTTGTGTAGATCTCCACTCTGACAGACACCTTAAAGGCAATGGCTTTATAAATACAGTTGGGATGTTCTTCCATTTCTCATGCTCCTGCTCAAGTCACTGTTAAAACTCTCAGTCATCTAAAGATCAAGTTGCTTATCCGTCTGACCCAGCAATGGTTTATCAGCACCAAAGCTACCCAGACTTCACTGATTTGCTTGGCTTCCTTTATTTGAGGCTGGTAAAGTCATTTTACCAAGTCATTTTCAAGGAGTGAAGGATCCGGACTTAAGTTGCAGTGAGATATCTTGCACTTCGTTTCAGACCACCCTTGTAATAGTTGACAAAGTGTGGCAGCCCTGGAGTGACTCCTTGTTTTCAAAGCAGCAGGACAGTGTTTTTTATGCTGAAACATAAAAAACATTTTCTTTGATGAAAAATTGCTGGATTTTTTCTTTGTAATTCAAATGAGGAAAAATTGTGGATTTTTTAATGCTTTGAGGTATTCTGGTCTTTCAGTGAAAACCTTACTTTGGGATTAGCTCTCTTTCCTACAAATAGGACAGGCAGAGAAGGAATACGTGTGTCGAGTTGGAAGACAGAATAATTTTTCTCCTTATCAAAATTAGGTTTTGTTCCTCACAAAGTAGATAAATTCTCTGAAATATCTTCATGAAAATAAACAGTGTTTGGTGTCCCCTAGAAGCTGTCTTTTTTTGTTTAAGTCAATGTTGGATTTTAAACATAAACACTGCATTGAGGAAGCCTCCCAGGTGGCTAGGTGACAAATTTTCTCTCCTTAATCAAAGTGTCAAAGAAAGCAGAGGGGAAGCCTTGACTTGTTCCTTACTTTGGTAGTGAAAGGGGCTCTTCTGGAGGTGAACACGTGTATGTGCACACGAAAACAAGACATCACAGGCAGAGTGAATTTGCTGGCAGTGTGTGGAAAGGAGAGCAGAAGTCTTCAGTCACTTTACAGCTTTCCTATGAGGTGCTTCCATTGGCAGAGAAAAGCGTGAAAGCACGTTCACACCTCCTACGGAGGTGACCCTCTAATTGAATATCACTGGGAAATGTGTCAGACACAGTGAAATAATCCCTGTGGGTGCAAGCCCCCTTATGCACAGTGCCTTGGGATTGCATTTTCTCCTGTTTGGACTTAGTCATAGGCCGTGTATGTCACTAAAAGCATTTATGGCCTTCCTGCTGCTATTTAGAGGGAGGACCTTCATTTAACCTAAGTTCCTGTTCTACAGAGCAGAGAGCTGCTCCTTTTCTCCCTCTTAGTCCAGATCATCCCTGCAGCCGTCCAGTAACAATGAAGGCAGCTTTTGCATGGGAAAGGAGATCTTTTGACCTTGGAATCCGGGTTTTCACCATTCCAGATTCAGAGAATAAAAGCACCAGGTTTGGCAGTGGCAGGGTAAACTGGTATCATCTCTGAACAAACAAACTTGTTTCTTGCTCTTCCTTTGACTCTTGCTCTTAGTTTGAAAATGCACCTGTAGCCTGTCAGCTCCCAGCACTGAGTCCTTGTCTGCTGAGAAGACGACAGTAGCTCTGCTCAAACAGAAATATGACTTGGGGGAGAAAGACATTTTACATGAAGGTTGTTGGTAAATAAGGTGGGTGATGAATATTCCTCTGTGTATAGGAGACCTCAGAATACCTGCCTAATTATACTTTCCAAAAAGAGAGTGTTTTGGAATCAGCTCTCTGGGCCCACTCTGCCCAGCAGGTTTTTTAAATTGAACACAAAAAGGCAGAGATGAGCAAAACGAGAAGAATTGCCTCTTCTCTGTTGATTTCCTCACCAGCCATTAGCTGTTTTCTCACTGACGCCTCCACAAAAAGTGGCAAGAGCCTGCTGCTGCTGCCAGCCCCCAAGCTGGGGAGGAGGAGAGCTCCTTCCTCCTCGCTCCGCAGAGCTGTTCTGTGTCGACCCCAGTGACTCAGGCTGAAACGGGGAGGGGCGGGGAATTTAGCCTTCTATAATAGCACAGAAATTGCAGGGTTAAAAAGGCATTGCTGTATAGCGTGGCTGGTGGCATATGGTGGGAATACTGTATGCAGCATGTTCTGTGCCGGGAAATGATATATACCATGTACGCAAGTCTTTGTGAACCCTATGCCATGCAGTGGATGGGAGGAGGAATTGGGGACAGATGCAGAAGGGAGCAGGGAATTAGGATGGTCTCATTTACGTCAGGGACAGTGTTTTCATCTCTGAATTTGCCAGTGGTGTCTCTAGTAGTGAATAAAGGACTGAATTAGACGGATCTTTTTTTAAATATTGAATTGCAGAATAAACCATGCTCTCAAGAGCATGCAAGATACATCCTTCCTTAATAAGTTGAGAAGGATCTGCTGGCCCAGATAAACCTGTGCTGTGAGCATGCCTTGTGCTCATTTCGGAATGCATTCCTGAAGTCCTTGAATTCATTAAACCCTAATTAGGAATGAGCATTGATGATTAAAAAAATCTATAATAATAGGCAGACAAGTGTATATTGAGCTGTGAAGGCACCTCTGGGTCTGTCCTACAATTAGCTTTTAGCCAGTTTGATCTTAAAATAATCCTCCTATTTTCTCTGACATCCTAACCTTGCCTCTTGCTTTAGTATTTGACGTCACAGCCTCCAGAGCTGTTGCCTGGAGTTTTGTGGGGGTTACCCTCCACAATAGGTTGTGAGACTTACAGGAGAAATTACAAGAAAATTGGAAACAAACAGCAAAGTTAATATCCTGATGCAAAATTGTACTATATTTGACTGTGTCGAGGGCGAGTATTTGGATTACTCCTTGTCTGTTAAAAAGCTTTAATGAAAACAAAATGAAAACTGCTGTGAAAACCCTATATCAATCATTCTTTGAGATAATTTCCCGTGTAAATTACTAGTATCCTAACTGTAGTGATTGATGATGGTACAGAAGAAAAACAGGCAGAAAGACAGAACACCTTCCAGGTCTGGGACTGTTGACTCCAACAAGAACAGAATTGCCAACGTGGTTGGGACCTCTGAAAGACACAGTGAGAGTAGCCACTTCAAGCATCTGTGATTTTTGTCAACTCCTGGAGGATTTAGCAAAGAGCAATAAAGTGCTTTATTTAATAAATGAATTTATGAGAAATGAAGTCTGTGCCTATGTCTAGCTTTAAGACCTTCTCTTTGAAAATGGTCCAGCATGTGGTCCAGACCACTGTACCTCAGGTTTTCAGAAAAAGGAGGTATCGGTATACCTCTGCCACCGATTAGAGCAGTTATAAACTTGCTTCTGCACCTTTTCACATAATGGTGAAACTCCTGCTGAATTAATGACACAGAATGAGGTTGTATATGCATCTAGTCACTTGCACATAGAGCAGTTTCAGTTGTTTGTATGCTTACCAGAATCGTTTCGTGTAGAAACACTGAAAAAACAGTTTTTATTTATAAGAGCCTTCTGAAAGTTCTGAGTAAGTAATTGTTCAGGGACATCAGTTGAGGGAAAGCCAAAAGATCTTTTTGAAAGGTCCAGTGCTAATACATGTAAAAATCTTGTAAAACTAAAAACGTTCCTTGCTATTAACTTCAAGGGGAGGACTTTAATGATCTGAACCTTGTCATAAATGCTGTAGTATTGCCAGGTGTGGAATTTGAAGCAAAAAGCTGTTTAACCAGCCAGTAGATCAGCGCATTTGATGCTTGTCTGTTGTCTTTGCTTTCTAGAACACTTCTGCAGCAGTTGCAGAGACTCCAAGCCATGGTTGCTGGGAAAGTGTCCCGTTCGTGTAAGGCAGCTAGCACACAGACAGGGACCTGTCTTATGGTGAGTGTCCCTAAAGCTGGGAAGTGTAAGGGGAATGAGAATCTCTTTCCACTGCTCAAAGGCACATCCCTTGTTCTAAGAAGCCCCTCACTTGCAAATTCTCAGCTTGGGAAACTTCTCTTCAAAATTTGACAATTAATTTTGAGGTAGGTGAGACTCCTGGCTGGTGAAGATTAATGATTGTGGGAAGGCATTAAGTTCTGGAGGAGGCTCAGCCTGTGCTTTTGATTGGATGCTGCAGTGATGAAAAAAGGAGCACTGCTCCTCTGAGTGACCTGTGTTATTATTTCCTACAACATTGTATGTGAGAAATGGTGTCTAGAATTGTAAAATGAAAACGAGGGTGACCTTTGATGCCCGGTTCTTTTGATACCAGTAAAAATAAACTTGCTCATCCAAATAAAAATATGACTAAGGCTGTAAATCTACCTCAGGCCTATTTCAGTAATAGGGTAAGAAAAGGATTAGAATGAAACTTTTCCCTTTTCTCTCCCTACACTCAGCCAGCAAATTCCCTTTATACTAGTGCTATAAATTGATGGAAATGATTTTCAAGGCCTAAGTTGTTCTCCTAGTCTGCCAGCCTCTTGGTCACTTCAAAGCAAGACTGGGGCCAGCAGCAGAAATAACCTTGGGAATTCCAAACAGCGTCTGTAGAACACGTGTCTGCTTTTTAACTTTGGGAGTAAATAAGGCTACAGGCCAAAATGGTGGCAGACATTGAAAACAAACTCCAGCATTGAAATCTGCCCTTTAAAACACTGAATTGTTATTGTATATGTGCCTTTCCTGAGAAACACTGTATGTAGTGATAAAAATAGCCTCAGATGATTTGTTTTGAGAAAGTATCAGATCTGCTTTATGTTGATTCTTAGTTTTGATGTGCACACGTGGGCCAAGAGCTAGTGCACTTACCTTTTCTGCATCCTCCCTTTGTCAGATGGTGGTGCTGTGCTTTGCAGTAGTTTTTGGCAGCTTCTCTCAGAGCTATGGGCCATATCCTTCTGCTACAAAGATGGTGCTGCCCAGGCAGCATTCCTCGCCAGAGTCCTACACAGACTCCATTGGTAAGTGACAATTGTCCCAGTCTTGCTCCCTGCTTGGTTCGGCACTTGTTTTCCACCCCCATCCCTAACCCCCTCCTCAAACACCTCTTGCTTTTCCACTCCTTAGCGGGCCATTCCTTGATATACCTGTGTCTTTCAAAGGATAGCTTGGCAAGCTGTTCTGATGGCGGAAGACTTCATAGACATGGGCAAAGCCTTTCCCCACTAGCCTGCTTGGTACTTCTGTTTAAAGCAGTTTTGTTTCTGTTTGTGGAACTAAAGGTAGTAGTCTGTAGCAGGATTTCTACTCGGTAGCAAATGTTCATGCTGTTAAAACGTGCAAGATTGGTGTGTCCTTTGCCAGTGTCAATAAAGAGTCCAAGGACTGTGTGGGAAACCGTTAGTATTATATACCCGTAATGAACCAGTTGCTTTTAACATATATTATCAAAGTGATTGTTTCATTTTGTTCTTGTTTTGTGAATAATTCAGAGCTTTTTTATCCCTACCTGGACCGTTGTTGTGGTATCTTTCCTCAGTTATCAAATTACCAGTTAATCAGTGTGAAAAGAAAAGACCTTTGCAGCTTTAGTTCTGCTCTGATGGTTTCCATTTCCTGAAATGACCAGGGCTGTTCGCTGAGCTGCCTGTTTCTCATCTCTTTGCGCCTTCTGTCTTTGTATGCAGTGAGGTCAAGGAGTCTGCTAATTTAATGAAGAGCCTCACCAACTGGAGGAGTCGTCAGGCCCGGTGTCCTTTGCAGATCGCAGTGACAGGCAAGCAGACACCTCCAAGTACACAGCGCTGTCCCTGGAAGCCGTGCCAGGGACACAGCAGGATGATATCATGCAGTTCACAATAGCCAACGAGACGAGGCTAGAGAAATCAGTGCTGCTGGGCCTGCAGCAGCACAGGTGAGTGCAGGGTGGGCTGCTGGTCGTACGGGTGTTCGGCGTCACTGTCGTTTGTGCCTGGAGGCCAGCAGTAAGACTAGGGGCTCAGCTATGCTGGGCACTGTGAAACATGAAGTAAGTGTTTGGTCTCTATCTGGAGAGCTTATAGGCAAAGTTATTGTTACTCTGGAGAAGTGGTTGCAACAATATTGTAGTAATGCAGCTACCAAACTCAGTGCTTCTGCCAGAAACCTAACCCCTGTAAGCCTGCTAGTTGTGCCTACCCACTTCTTTAAGCACTTACTTCTGTGTCTCCTAAAGGAATAAGCTTTTGCCAGTTGGGTGGAAGCGTGAGGCTGTGACTCACTGGGCTTTCTATGAGGTTAGGGTGTGAAGAGTCGGAGCTTCTCGCAGCAGTGATCTTACTAAAGCATTACTGTGGAAAGTTTGCA